>NW_017731775.1:241403-244415 GCF_001890085.2 Hipposideros armiger | reverse complement strand
AGGTATATTGAGGCTTTACTATACCAGCGTTATGTTCTTTGGTATGTTTCCTAATCTCCGCAATGACCTCAGGGGATGACACCTAATATCTTTGCTATTTTACTGTTGAGCAAATTGAGGTTTAGAGAGATTAAATAGTTCACTTGAGATTACAACACTATCAAGTAGAGAGAGTTTGAATCCTGAGTCTGTCTGACCTCTCAAACTGCCTCTAATCATGACAAGTAAAGTGTATATTGTTTTGATTCTATGGTATGAGCACAGATATTGTCAAAGAAATGTATAAAGCCTGCGATTAAAATCAACCCTTTTTTGATCTTTTTATAGATAGCATTCTGAATATTTGAACTTTCAGTTTTGAGACCCATACTGAGAAAGTATGGAGAATTACTTTCAAGCATTGTTTTATTAAAACTTTTTTTAAAAAACTGGATATGCCATGCATTGCATAAAGAACACATTGAGATATTTAAAACAGTACTATAATAGTGGCTTGTAAAGCCAGAGGAGGGCATAGGAAGGGAAAGGTGGGCGATGAACCCTCATTTATTCAATCAACAATTGCTAAGTGAGCATCTGTTCTGTGCTGTTTACACTACTAGACACTAGAAGTACCCAGCAGAAGAAGACACAGCCCTCTGCAGCTCAAAGAGCTCAAGTAGGTTAAGAGATAAATAAACAAACTAGAAAAATAATTTATGGGATAATTAAAATAATAAATATTTCAATTTAATTACAAATTTTGATTTACATAGGTATATTGTACCTTATACACCACATATACACAATTCAAATAAACACATTACAGTGTTACATCATTGGATAGAAAAAGTCATTCAAACTGAAATAATCCTTTGACAGTGGCTAGAAATGATGAATACATCCAATATGCATTCTATACTACAATGATGATATCTTACATGTTGCAATAGATGTAAACATCATTTTAACAAAACAGTAAGCGGCGGGCCGGATGGCACAGTTGGTTAGAAAGCGAGCTTTTAACAGCAAGGTTGTCAGTTCGACTCCCACATGGGATGGTGGACTGCGCCCCCACCCCCCCACCCCCTACCCCTGTCCCAGAAGGTAGATTGAGAGCAGCGACTGAACTTGGAGCTGATGAGTCCTGGAAAAACACAATGTTCCCTTTCCCCAATTCCCCAACACTGGTCCCTTCCCCAATTCCCCAATAAAATCTTTTAAAAAACAAACAAAAAAACAGTAAAATTATGTTTAATGGAAAAGTATTTAACACAGCATCATTTGTAAATATAATTTTAAATTAACTAAAATGAACTAATACTAAAAATCATTTTCTCAGTTGCACTAACCACATTTCAAGGGCTCAGTAACCACAAGAGAAATGCTTGTAAGTAGTTAAACAAATACTTCAGTGTGATTTACATTTTCTCACTGATATCACACTGTATCTGAATAAGTTAAATTTGAAGCACAAAGGAACGAAAAGCTTATTTATGACCTAACTATACAGGTATGAGAATTTATGTTGAAATGGAAACTTTTTATAATACAAATCAATAACTATTGTATAGATTTGCAGTTTTAGAGATGAGACCCAAAGAGTTAGCCTGCTCCTGATTCTTAATAACTCTCATTGCCAGTTGGTCTCTAGGCAAATCAGTCAAGTGTAGGTACCTGCTAAAGGTATGGTCTATGTGAGGATTAGGAAAACATAGGCTAGATTTTATTGTTGTTGTTGTTATTCATTGGTCAGCTGGAGTCTAGATCAGATCCCTCTACAAAAAAAATAGAGATAACATCTTTCCAGACTAGATTTTAGAGCAGCGGTTCTCAACCTTCCTAATGCCGTGACCCCTTAAGACAGTTCATGTTGTGGTGATCCCCAACCATAAAATTATTTTCGTTGCTACTCTATAACTAATTTTTCTACTGTTATGAATCATAATGTAAATACCTTTTTGTTTTCCAATGGTCTTAGGCGACCCCTATGAAAGGGTTGTTTGACCCCCAAAGGGGTCACGACCCACAGATTGAGAACCACTGCTCTAGAGGAAGCTACCAAGCCATCCCTAAGAATCAGGTTTGGGTGGTCTTTCCTGTAGTTTAAAAACATAGATTGACATAGAACTCAGAAAAAAAATGTCTCCATGAATCATAGTTTCCCCAGACATTCCCTAAGATGGAATAAATTTTATTTCTTTTGGGAATTACAGGTTATTGAAGATCTTGGTCATTTCTATTATATTATTGACAGAGTTTTGGACAGAGATTCAGAATACCTCTTTAACACAACTTGTGTGTCAATATACAAGTCACAACTATTCAGAGCTGCAAATTTCTTTTTATAAATGAGAACTTTACACTACATGATATCTCAGCTCCTCTCTGAGCCTAACTTTTAAAGTTTCTCTTGCCCATTTCATTTGTACTCTATTGCCTACTGTGGCCTCCCTAGAACCTTTAACTGGGCTTCTCTTGCTACTCGTTCTCCTTCCCTTAGTTAAAGCGAGTCGGTGTGGTCTTCCATTGGCAAATTTTGTGAAGGCTTTTTCCTAGCAGGTCTACATTCCAAGCACGGGCAAGGGGGTGGGGGGTGGGGAGGTTGCTGAGTAGCCTCTGTTGTCCAGGTCTTATTGTAAGGTCTACTGGCAGTCATGTCCTCTTGATTACTTCTTCCAACAGAAACAGTAGGGAACAAATAGTGACATGGTGGTCTTGAAACCAATCATATTGATAATTCCATTGTAGAAAAATTGTCTAAATACTCTAACAGGCAGAGATTCATAGACTGAATATAAAGCAAAACTTAACCACATACTACCTACAAGAAATGCAACAGTTTAAATATAAAGCAACAGTTGAGTTAAGAACAAAGATAGAAGCAGGTATACCATGCAAATGTTCATCATAAAAAAAGATGGAGGGATTATATTGTTATTATACAAGTAGAACTCAGGACAAACAGTTGTACCTAGGATAAAGAATAACATTCCAAATGCTAGGAGACATAACAATCTTAAATGTGTATGC
>NW_017731775.1:238994-240065 GCF_001890085.2 Hipposideros armiger | reverse complement strand
GCGGAGCCGACATGAAGTGGAACCAGCGTCTTTAATTGGTAATAGCAACCATTATACACAGGTTTTGGGGGAAGTGGGTGTAGGGAAACGCGCATGCTCCCTCCCACGACTGTGAATCATGCTTATGTAGAGCTTATGTAACCGGAGCCCGGCGCCTGCACAGCAGGCTCTGGAGTCAAGGTTTGTATGTCTGGATTCAGGGTTCCAGCGTCAATGGCCACCGCTTGTGTGAGGCCGAACCTCGTCCAGGATCAGGGTCCGTGTGTCAGCTGGCACCCATCTGGATGGCCCGAGCCTAGTGCCCAGGGCCGCTGCTTGTGTCGGCTTGAACCTCATCTGGGTTCAGGGCCTGTGTGCCAGCCTGCACACAGTTGAACAGCCCGGGCCCTATCACCACCTCAATAGTGTCAGGAGGAACAGAGGTGCAGAAAACAGGCTGGTCCCACACCCACGTGTGGTGGTTAGAAATTGGGAGAGATGTGTTAGCTGCAGAAGTCACCTCAGAGGAGTGAGGGTTCCCAGCCCAGCACCAGGCCCCCAGCTCAGGGTTCCAGTGCCAGGAAGAGAAGTCCCCATAACCTCTGGCTGTGAAAACCCGCAAAGATTGTGGCTAAGCGAGAGGAGGGCAGCTGGAATTCCAGGCATTCCTATTAAAGGGCTGGAGCATGAACTTACTGACAGACTTACTTACTCTGAGCAGCAGCACTGAGGCAGCAGCTCAAAAGGTGCCAGAGACACAAAGAAAGGAATTTAATTGTCTAGATTCAGAGTGAGGGCTGGAAGGGCAACTTCTTCCAGACAGAAGTGCTGGCAGCATCCATTGGTTCTTTGTTGAACCCTCCCCCAACCCTGCATGGTGACGCCAGCAGCCACCATATCTGAGTCTCCATCAATCTGGTCAACACCTGCTGATTTCCTGAGACCCCACCCCACCCAACTTTCTGCTTCCAGTGGCTTTTCCCCATAAACAGCCTGTCTTGGCTCATGTGACATACTTTTCTAAAATCTCTTAAATGTGCACAAAATACAAAAAAGTAGCATGTGGTGTCGACATGTCCTCTGCTGAGCAGC
>NW_017731775.1:229810-238684 GCF_001890085.2 Hipposideros armiger | reverse complement strand
TGTTGTTCAGCATCTTAGCTGTGTAGGGCAGTGTCACTGGCCCTCATATGTGGGATCCGAACCGGGGCCCTCTGGCATCCCAAGCCAGCTCTTAACCATCGCGCCACTCGGCCAACCCCACCAAGTATTTCTTGATTACTTTGTTCAAAGGTTTTTTTCTGATAAAAGTATATGGAAAATAAATACAGAAATACACATATCTGAGTGTTTAAAAAGATCACATTACCGTGTTTTAAAAGCTCATAGAAAATCTAACTTTTGAATTCTATTATAAGAAGTTCAATTTAAAGATGTTTTATTGGCCTCACCCTGAGTTCCACAAGCATCTGGGGGCGTGTAACTCTGCAGTGCCCAAAAGCTGGGTAAGTTCTCTGGACACTTCTGAAATGCTTCTTTTCTAAGCTGTGATCCTTTGAAAGGCATCCACCCCAAGTGCTCAGTACAGAAACAAGGGGCCTTTATTGCAGCCCCCACCAACTCAGGTCCTCCACCTCTTGCAGGCTGCATGAAATGTGGGGCTTTGATCTTCACTTCAGAGGACCTGTCCCTCTCACCCCTGCCCCAGTCATTTGTTTCCTTCCTCCTGTCAGGGAAACTGCTGATTCAGGTCAATTTGGTGTATTCAGTCTCAAAGCTTCTGAGCTCCTTCCAAGCCCTTGGACAGTTCAAGGTATTTCAAAAGTAAAAGTTCCTAACTCTATCACAGACCCAAGGACTCAAAGCCTACACACTTCATTCTTTCTAACACTTTTACAATGCGAAGAATAACTCACTAATCCACAAATTAATATCACCGTCAATTTTCCTCTCACATGGAAAAAAATGTGTATGCTCTCCACTAGGACAAACAGTATATCTGTTGCCATGTAAATTGCATGTAATCCTGGGCACCGAGATTCTATAATGACCAAGGCATCGATGATAGCATGAAAAGATGACTCAGTGATAGGAAAGAACAGTGGCGTGACTGTTACCACTGCTACCAAATAATAAAGCTGTGATTATGGTACACAACTACTTTGCAAATCTGTTTAATATGATTAAAGTATTGACATATTACTTTATTTGACATATTACATATGACATATTACATATTGACATATTACATATATTACATACATATTGACATATTACATATGAAGTTTCATGTTGGTGTGAATATGAATGCAAGTCATAAGAAAAGAAAGTAGGGCCGGCNGGATCCCACATATGAGGGCCAGTGACACTGCCCTCTACAGCTAAGATGCTGAACAACAGCTCAACCTGGAGCTGGGTTGCCATGAGTCGCTGGCGGCAGGTGTAGGCTGCAGCCCCTGTGGCAGTGGGCTGCCATGGGCTACCGTGTGTAGCCAGCAGCCAGTGTGAGCGGCCCTCAAGCCGCTGTGAGCGGCCATCCAGAAGCTGGCGACTGATCTGCCTGGCCCAGGAAGAGCGTAATGATGGTGCCAACTTGGGCCAGTGAAACAACGTCCTCCACAACTAGACTGAAGAACAACAAAAAAAAGGCAGCAACTTGTCTGTTCTCCTTCCCCCAATTCCCCAATAAAAATCTTAAAAAAAAAAATTAATGAAGGTCAGGTCACTGGTCATAGGGATTAGCCTTGGTGAATGAAACTGGTTCTTGTTTTTCTCCAGCTGCAGGTGCTGGATACCATCACTTGTTACTTGTGTAACCAGTGAGGCACCTCATGTTGTGTCCTGGAGGGGTTGTCAATTTCCTAGGCTACCTATCCTGCCTCAAATGGATGAATGGGTAAAGAAGAGATGACACATATATACAATGGAATATTGCTCAGCCATAAAAAAAGAATGGAATCTTGCCATCTACAACAACATGTGTAGACTTAAATGGTATTGTGCTGAGTGTAGTAAGTCAGACAGAGAAAGACAAATATATGATTTCACTTACACGTGGAACCTGAAGAACATAATAAACAAAAATAGAAGCAAACTCATAGATACAGAGAACATTTAGGTGATTGCTAGATGGAAGGGGAGTTGGGATGGTGGGTAAAAATGGGGAAGGGCTTAAGAAGTACAAACTGGTAGTTACAAAATAGTGCAGAGGATGTAATGTATAGCACAGGGAATATAGACTATAATATTGTAATAAATATATATGGTGCCTGATGGGTATTAGGTTTATTGGGGTGATCACTTCATAAGTTATATAAATGTCTAATTGCTATCCTGTACACTTGAAACTAATATAATATTAGTATGCCAAACTAACATAATATTTTATTTTAGTTGTGAAATAAAAATATTATTAAAAAAGATAAAATATATGGGTCTAGAAAGAGAAAAATACTAAGGCAAAAATTAAGTTTTAAATGATTATATTAGGAAAGATAAAAGATTTAAAATCAATGACCTAAGGTACTTAGAAAAAGTAAATTAACCCTAAAGAAGAAGACAAGAAATAATAAATATAATGATTAAAATCAGTGTACTAGAAAATGGACAAGCAATAGAGAAAATTAATGAAACATAAAGCTGGTTATTTTAAAAGATCAACAAAATTAATTCATTTCTAGTTAAACTAATAAAACAAGGAAAAAAGGGACACAAATTAGAAATATCAGAAATTTAATGGAGATATCACTACAGACATCCCAAGTATTAAAAAATAATATGGGTATTATGAGCAATACTATGATAATAAATTCAATAACTCAGATGAAATGAAGAAATTCCCTAAAAAGACACATACTTCCAAAACTCATAAAAGAAGAAATAGGAAATCTGAATAATTTTAGATCCATCAAAAAATTTTATTTCTTAGTTGAACATATTCCTACAAAGAACAACCCAGACCCAGATGGTTTCATTTGTGAATCTTACTAACGTTACATAAACTGTGCCACATAAGAGAAGAGTTGTGAACACCTCTCTACTCATTTATTCAGGCCAGATTTATCCTAACAGCAAAATTATACAAAGACTTTAAAGTCTAAAGATGTAAAAATATGTAACAAAGTGTTAACAAATTGAATCCAGTTATATGTAGAAAGGATAATAAATCATCAATAAATAGATTTTATCTCAAGAATATAAAGTTGACTTGCTATTTGAAAATCAACTAACACAATTCCCCATATTAACCTAATAAAGGGGAAAATATATGAATATTTCAATAGATGCAAATTAAAACCATATTGAGATACCAGTACATACCAATTAGAATTGCTAACATTGAAAAGAAAGTATTAAAACTTGACAAGAACGTGGAGCAATGGATGTTCTTTTATTGGAGAGACAGTATATATTACAATCACTTTGGAAAAGCGGTCATTCTGTATAAAACTAAACATATCTTACCATACTACTGAACAAGCGGTCTCTTAGATATGTATATTTACATAAGTGAAAAGAAAACATGCCCCCACAAAATTCGTATAGAAATGTTATTCATAATAGCTGCTACCTGGAAACAACTAAAAGATCAAATGTGAATGCATAACAGAAACTGTTGGAAATCCACACAATAGAATACTATTCAACAATACAATGTAATGAACTGTCAATATATGCAACAATATAGACAAATTTCAAAAAATTAGTTGAACAAAAAAAATCAGACTCAAAAAAGCACTTATTGTATGATTTCATTTACATAATATTTTAGAACAGTCAAAATGAATCTATGAGTATAGAAACCCCATCAAGGGATGCCTGGAAGCTGTAGTGGGGAAAGGGAGGTTGAATGTGTAGGGGCACAGAACTTTTGGGGGTGACATGTCATAAATCTTGATTCTGATGGTGGTCACATGAGAGTATATTATACAATTCTTAAATTCATTGCACTATACATTTAAAATGAGTGTAAGAAATCAATAAAGTTGGTTTAAAAATATAAAACAAAGCAGAGAGAAGACAGTAGTTGACAAATATAAGTGAAGGAATATTGTCCAAGAGTTTTCTGAGAAAATTAGAGCTCAGTTCACTTTTTGCCTCACTTTTGTCAACACAAATATAAAAACAGAAATTTCCAGGGCTGACTTAAGAGCTTCATAAATACAAAATTCACAAGATTACCAGCAGGTTTATTCTCTATTGTTCTTCTACCTCATTTTTACTTTGTTAAGCTCATTTTCATTTGAAGTATTAGATGTTACATTTTACTTAGTGACATGTTTTCCCAAATGTTAGGAGAAAAAGGAACTATGTAAAATATTCATATGGCAAAACTGCGTTGTAAAATAGTTTTGTATTTATAAAAGTAATACATATTCACTGCAAAATACTAGCAAATATATAAAATAAAAGGAGAATAAATCTCATTTATAATCATTAATCTCAGTAATTTCATATATAAGTATATATACAATAACAAATACTGAGTGACTACCATATGTCAGGCATTGTGCTAGACAGTGAACAAAATGAAGTCCTTTCCCAGTTGGGAGAGACAGCCATTAATCCAATAATATACAATAGGACATAGTATTTTATAGTGCTTTGTAACCTGTTTGCATACTTAACAATAGATTGCAAATATATTTCATGCCACTTATATTTTTTTCATAATTTTTAATGCCTGCATAGTATCTCATTATATGGTTCTATCATCGTTTGGTTTTTTTTAGCCAGATTTTCTTTTATTAACCATTTAGGTAATTCTTCTATTTTTGCTGTTATTGATAACAATACTAATATTGCAAAATCTTTTTACCTATCTTAAGTATTTAACAAGGATAATAAGTCTAAGAAATGAAATTAATTAAAAATACAGATTCTAAATAATTTGACATGTATTGATTCATCTGTAATTTTATGTTAGATGTTTTATCCACCTAGATGTTTATGTGGTTAGGTTGCCTGCAGTCTTATGTAGATGCAAACAAAAGACACTAAATTGTATTCATTGGGACTCTGCCTCCCCTAAATTTTATCCCTATAAAATGCTAGTGTCTCAGGAAATAAAGTATAGAAATACAGGTTCCAGTTTTGACTTTTCACAATTTAACCTTGAAAACTTTCATATTTCTGCTAATTAGTCCACATAAACAAGTGTATATTCCAATGAGTACTATAAAAAAATAATTTTGATATGAGTTCCACAGTTGTTTGAACCAATCAAATTATCCATAATTTAATCTGGGAAATACAAATAAGAGAAAAATAAGAGGCTGAACTACCTATGACTTTTAATGCTACTACTGGTTGTCCAAAATTAGTTGTTGATTGATCTTGGCAGGTATTTTTAGGCTAAATCTGTTTCTTAGAAAACCCAGGGAGGTGTTTCCTTCTCATTCCGTCTATGTAATTCTTTTTGACATTAATGGTATATAGCAAAAAGACCAAGTACACAAAATATTAGCTAATAAGCTGATAGCAATAGACACAGCAATTTACACAAATAGAATTTACATGAATTCTTTCTGCCATGTTTCCATTAAGTACAGAGCTATAAAGCACTCAATTGCTGAAGCAATCAAATTTATTGAAGAAAAGCAGATTACCATAACGGGATTGTTTCTTTCCACCTCTTCAGGTAATTTTTTTTGAGATTGAAAAGTGCCTTGTAACACTTTTAAGAAAGAAAGTGCTTTATTTAAAAAGGTATTTATCTTTAAATGTAGTGAATAAGGTATTTTTCAGATTGTAAAAGGCATTCTGAAGATCACATGTTCAAAATTATCCTGCTCTGCTCATCATCAGAAACTCAGTGAAGCTAGGTGATGACAGTCAAGTGTGCTAGGTAACCTGTCTCAGGTCGGTTAAGGTTTTCTTGGCAATAAGTTTCTTTATCCCCATTGTTTTTCTGTTTGTTTGTCGGTTTGTTTTAATCTAAAATGAAAGGCTTATAGGCATAGAGAAATACTGACCATCTGTAAAATCCACAAAGATCCTTATATTTTGATAATGGCAATCTACTCACCGCAGAGAACCAGGAAAGGATTATGGAAAAATACAATTTGTCTTTAGTGGCAGCTCTATGTCATTGGCTATATTCCTCCAACATTAGATCTTTTTTTTCAAGATTTTATTGGGAAATTGGGGGAGGGGAATAGCATTGGGGAATCGGGGAAGAGGAACAATTCCCAGCAAGCAACTGCCTCACTGGGGAAGAGCGCAATGATAATACCTCCAACATTAGATCTTAAGCTTAGTGATCGCTGGTAACAATCATTTCAACAACAGTAATAATTTCTTCAATCAAGCTACATAATTGAAAGATTTTTAGACTGATTTATATTAGACATATACCTCTCCTCTATTCAAATCATTACTTTCAGCTATAGGTTGTATGGATTTATAGGCTGAGTGAATTTAGGCTATGTTATATTAGACCTTGTATGATATCCTATGAAATTTGAAGATTAAATACTAACAATTTTTGTAACTAGGTGAATTAGACCTTATATTCATACAATACAGAAGAATTCAAAATACTTAAATTATTTGATTTATTCTCTTATAATTAAAAAAATAATAAAATTATTATATTGGTCTATTGAATATTCTGATTACCAATGGTTGTGGCATGATTTCCTAATTTTATCTACCCAAGGCCAAATTTGTATCAATTGGGATGCTTTGGTTTCAAGGCAAAGAATACTGAATTAAAAGTGACTATAACAATAGAGGTTTATTAATAAAACAAAGCAGTAAACATTCCAGGACTGGGAAATTCAGCGTTAGCAACGCAGAACTCCAGNAGAGCCCTGCTAAAGAGAAAGCTCTGTAGGGTCAGTCTCTGCACAACAGCTCCTCCACTGTAGCACCAGCCACAATCAATTAGCCTGAGGGTCAATCTTTCCCATTGATATGCAAACAATACCCCAGGCTCAACTACAACAGGAATGTACACAAAACCCATAAGAGAGGCACATCTAGAGCACCCAGCTCAGGTGAAAAGGGAGACTGCATCACTGGGCCCCACAGGACACCTACTACAGAAGGCTACTCTACCAAACTGGGAGACACAGCAGCCCTACTTAATACATAGAAACAAACAGAGGGAGGCAGCCAAAATGAGGAGACAGAGAAATATGTCCCAAATGAAAGAACAGAACCAAGATCCAGAAAAAGAACTAAACAAAATGGAGACAAGCAATCCACTAGATGGATTTGAACTGTTTCAAAACACTGGTTATAAGAATGCTCGAATAAGAGATAGGAAAGATAAAAATGGAGATAGAAAACATAAAAAGAGCCTGTCAGAAATAAAGAATACAATATTGAAAATGAAGAATATATTAGAGATATCAACAGTAGATTAGATGAAGCAGAGGATCAAATCAGTGATTTGGAAGATAAGGTAGTAGAAAACACCCAATCAGAACAGCAAAAAGAAAAAAGAATCCCAAATAACAAGGACAGTTTAAGGGGTCTCTGGAGCAACATCAAGTGTAATCGCATTCACATTATAGGGGTACCAGAAGGAGAAGAGAGAGAGCAAGGATCGAAAAACTATTTAAAGAAATAATGATGAAAAACTTCCCCAACCTGATGAAAGAAATAAACATACAAGCCCAAGAGGTACAGAGTCCCAAATTGAAGATGAACCGAAAGAGGCCCACATCAAGACACATCATAATTAGGATGCCAAAGTTTAAAGACAAAGAGAGAATTTTAAAAGCAGCAAGAGAAAAACAGGTAGTTACTTACATGGGAACTCCCATAAGATTGTCAGCTGATTTCTCAACAGAAATTTGCAGGCCAGAAGGGACTGGCAGGATATATTCAAAGTGATAAAAAGCAAGGACCTACAATTCAGATTACTCTACCCAGCAAAGCTATCATTTAGAATGGAGACGGATAAAGAGCTTCCCAGACAAAAAGCTAAAGGAGTTCATTACCACTAAACCCGTATTACAAGAAATGTTAGAGGAACTTTTATAAGAAGAAGGAGGAGGAGTAGAAGAGGAAAAAAAAATAAAAAATATGAATAGCAAAATGACAATAACTACATGTTTATCAACAATTACTTTAAATGTAAATAGATTAAATGATCCAATCAAAAGATAGGGTGACTGAATGGATAAGAAAACAAGACCCTTACATATGCTCCTACAAGAGACTCACTTCAGATCAAAAGACACACACAGACTGAAAAAAAAGGGTTTGATAAAGGTATTTCATGAAAATGGAAACAAACAACCAAAAAACCTGGAGTAGCAATACTTATACCAGACAAAATAGCCTTTAAAACAAAGGCTATAACAAGAGACAAAGAAGGACCCAGTAATCTCACTACTGGATATTTATCTAAAGAAACCCAAAGCACTACTTTGAAGGGACGTGTGCATCCATATGTTCATTGTGGCATTATTTACAATAGCCAAGATATGGCGGCGACCTGTGTATCCGTTGATGTGTTGCTGAAGACACATGGGGATATCCAAAAGAGGACTCAACCCGGAGCAGGGGTGACTGCATTCTTTTCTCAGCTCAAGACAGAATTCAAGAGAGCTGACAGATGCAGGAAAGTGAAAGCGATTTATTGAAAATGAAAGTTCACACTTGAAAGGAAAGCGTGGGCAAACTCAGAACACATCTTGCCGAGGAAGTTACAATGGGGCAGTGGGGTATCCCTTCCAGGATGGGAATTGGTGATGTCCCATTGATGTGGTTCATTCATCTCCTCCCCCTGGATGGGACCCTTAGTTTCCCACTTTTTTTTCCTTATTTGATTCATCTGGAAATGTCATGGCAGCAAGTGCATGATGGGAGTTATAGTAACCTCAATGCAAGCGACATTATAATAACATTAAAATTAATGAAGGTCAGGGCCGGCCGGGTGGTGCATTGGTTAAGAGCTGGCTTGGGATGCCAGAGCGCTCCAGTTCGGATCCCACATATGAGGGCCAGTGACACTGCCCTCTACAGCTAAGATGCTGAACAACAGCTCAACCTGGAGCTGGG
>NW_017731775.1:221681-225390 GCF_001890085.2 Hipposideros armiger | reverse complement strand
CTATTGAATATTCTGATTACCAATGGTTGTGGCATGATTTCCTAATTTTATCTACCCAAGGCCAAATTTGTATCAATTGGGATGCTTTGGTTTCAAGGCAAGGAATACTGAATTAAAAGTGACTATAACAATAGAGGTTTATTAATAAAACAAAGCAGTAAACATTCCAGGACTGGGAAATTCAGCGTTAGCAACGCAGAACTCCAGGTTGGCCTGAGTGCACTTCTCTCAGATTCTGGCCACCATTATGGGATGACTCTCACAGCACCACACTCCACACTGCAGAGTCCGAAGGCTGCAGACCAGCGGCAGGAGCTTCTCTTCAGACATCTCCTTCTTATCCAGAAAGAAAATATTTCCAAGAACAATCTTACCTCCCCATTCCCCAAAATGGATTTCTCCTCAGGTCGCCTTAGCCCAAACAGGGTCATAAGCAAGGCTTTACCTAAAAGAAAAAAAAAGGAAAGCTAGTTTCTAGAATTTCAGCCTCAATAGTGGGAGTTAAGCTCAGGACTAAAAAGGAATATGGGCTGGAGAAAGGTTGTTGGCCAGGCAGCCATAGCACTTTCTGAATAAAGAGAATAACACAATCATCTCACTTGTGACTCTTAATATCCTGGGGTTTTAATAGAGACCGAGAGATAGAGAACAAAGCATTTCCCATGTCAACTTACTTTCTTACTTTCTAAGACAACTATTTCACAACTTCCCCTTTCCTCAGAATTCTAAAAGTCTCTTCTTCATTATTCTTAATCTATGGCCTTGGTCCCAATTTGAGTTAAAGACTAGAAGCATTCAGAAGAGGATGCCCACGTGCTGCTGCCCTCACATGCCTATCCTACTGAGACCTGAACACACGAGCTGTCTGCATTCCTGATACAGTGGATGAACTCTCTTTTCCTGCCAATCTGGTAATTTTCACATAGGATCCCACCTACTCAAGGTCTTGACTCCCCAAATTATCTCATCTCTCTCCTATAGTCGGTAATTCTGCTTTCTGTTGGAGTAATCTTGTCAATATGCCAATAAGCTGTGATCACTCCCTTCTCAACAAAACAAAAGAAAAATCACCCTTGGCTCTTAATACCCCTCTGGAAATCACCCTGTCTTCTAGTCCATTTTTATAGTGAAACATTTTGAAAGAGTTGGCTTGTCTCTACTAGTGTTACCAGACTGAATTGGTTCGAATGCTCAGTAGATGCAGCCAAAAAGACAACTCTGAAGTTATTTTATGAGAAGGAACTTTATTGAGAGCCAGCAAACAAGGTCACACCAGGGATCCTTCCCAGACCAGTGTGTCCCTGAACAAAGCATCTAATCCAGCGGTTCTCAACCTTTCACAGGGGTCGCCTAAGACCATCGGAAAACACATTATTTTCGATGGTCTTAGGAACCGAGACACCACTCCTCTATCTGTCTCCAGGCCCACATGCAGATATGTCTACATACGAGTACCCGGGGACCCCTGTGAAAGGGTCGTTTGACCCCCAAAGGGGTCGTGACCCACAGGTTGAGAACCGCTGATCTAATCCATCTTTATTAGGGGAAATCATGCATAAACATCAAAGTAGACTTTGTCTTTGCATGTGTAGGTGGGGACATTCCAGCACATGTACAGTCAGGAAACATGGCTATACATATATCAAGAGTTCAAAAATTGTGGAAAATCTCTGCCCTGGGTGGAGATTTCAGTATTATAATAAGGGTGTAATGAGGAAAGTTCATGAGGAGGTCACTGGAGAGTCCTTCAGGCGGTTTCAGCTGGTGTTAGCTGGTTTCAGCTGGTTCACCCATGGAACTCCCCATCCTAGGATTGTTCCTGAAAAACAGTTCCAGCAATCATCAACGTCAAGGATTGTGCATGTATAGATAAACATCTGACTGTCTTGGTCTTTCTGTGAAACTTTCAGCAAGTTACAAGATAGCACTATACAAACCTTATAAATTTTAGAGTGATTTAAGTGGGGTTACAAGTTAATCTAGGCAATGTTATAAACTCTAAATAAAGGTTAGTCTATGCTAGGCTACATGTGTAGGTTAGGTTACATTACCTGCTTCTTTTTTACTTCTTATTTTCTCTTCAACTCATTCCAGTCAGT
Organism: Hipposideros armiger; assembly: GCF_001890085.2. Lineage (NCBI taxonomy): Eukaryota > Metazoa > Chordata > Mammalia > Chiroptera > Hipposideridae > Hipposideros > Hipposideros armiger. The sequence goes on along the minus strand of NW_017731775.1, from coordinate 223,291 downwards.
CTTTGAACCTACAACTTCACAAAAACTATTCTTATTATTACTACTTACTTTGACAAATCTAACAAGTCTGATTTTTCTCAACATACAGCTTTTGTTACAGCTGTACCGTCTCTTCCTCTTGAAACCACTTCATCTCTTGGCTTCCAGGGCACAGCATTTGCCTCGTTTTCCTCCTACCCACTTTCTGCCCTTTCTCAACTTCTCAATGTGAAAGCACCTAAGACTGAGTCTTCGGTTGTGTTGTTTTTATTTCTCTACTCAAGCCCTGGGTTTCCTCCTGAAAGCTCATGGACTTAAATACGCTGACCCCCCCCCCCCACCACCACCACCAGTTTCCACTTGTACATCTATGTCTGTCTGACATATCCTCTAGTAGGCAAATCGTCAAAACTAGAACTCATCATTGTCCCCCATACAGCTCAGACCCCAGGCTTCCCCATTTCCATACATCCGGTTGTACAGGCCAGAAACTCAGTATTCATTCTTGATTCTTCCCTTTCCATCACTCTCTAGTGCTAGTCTATCAGCAAGTTCTGTCATCTTGGTTTTCAAATATATTCCAACATGTCTACTTTTTCCTACCTCCATTACTACCTATCGCCATCATCCTTAGTTTCAACTATAAATAGCCTCCTAGCTGGTCTTCTTGCTTCTGCTCCTGCTTATCTGTAATACTGTATCCATATGACTTTATATTTTACTCATAATAAAATCCAAAATTACGCCTTGACCTAGAAGACCTACATGATCTGGCCCCGCCTTACTCTTTGAACTTATCTCCTATATGCTTCTTCTTAACGAGTCTCTTCAGACACTGTGTCTCCTGAGTGTTCTTCACATCAGCCACACTTGTTTGATTCTGTAAGTTTTTCCAGTTGCTGTTCACTCTTACAGGAATAATCCTCTTCCAGCAGATCCCCGCCAGCGCCATTACTTGCTCCTCACTTAATTCATGTCTGTATTTAGATGCTACGTCAAGAAGTCTTCAATGTTCATCCTATCTAAATTAGCACCTGTCACAGCCACTCCCACATCAGTTTTTATTTCTTTACTTGGCTATGTTTTTTCATGTTACTTATCTCTTCCTGACATTATTCCAAATTTTAATTTGTTGTCTGTATATTATATGTATTTGTTTACTAGAACACAAGCTCTATAAGGGCAGTCATCTTTATTGCTGTGTCCCCATAACCTAAAATAATGCTTACACATAGTAATCAGTACCATATCTTTGTTCAATGAATCAATGAATCAATGGAAACACTGAAATGTCTTTCTAACATTGTGGGGAAGAAAAAGATGGCTTCTAAGGGTATAAAAGCCCTGCATGATATAAGTTTAAAAATTTTTTAAATAATAATTACATTTAGTGATGTAATAGGGCCAGAGCTGTGATGATGTCATGGGGACTGTTGTGTTTGGCATATCTAGATGACGGGCAAAACGTACATTCAGATTCTGATTATAAACTAGGGGAACAGGGATCACATACATTTTATTCAATTTGCTTACCCACTGAGGACATAACTGCATCATAGTGTCTCAAGACCATTGTGAGGAGGGCATCACTGTTATGAGGTTGATCACCAAGTATTTCTTTTTTTTTTTTT
>NW_017731775.1:210883-217976 GCF_001890085.2 Hipposideros armiger | reverse complement strand
AAACATATGTTCAAAATATGTTGCTCAATGAAAAACAAGTTACATAGAATATATATATATATATATATATATATATATATATATATATATATATATATTCACACACACATTGTTTCTGGGTTTTTTGCTCAACACAATATTTTTGATTCATCCATGTTGTGACATGATTCCTTTTTGTTGCTTAGTGGTGTTCCATTCTATAAGTAAATATCACGATTTTTCATCCATTTACTGGTTAATGGATATTTGAATTGATTCCAGTTATTAGTTATTATGAATAAAGTAGCTAGGAACACTTGTGTCCACATTTTTTATTGTTGACACATTTGTTATTTCTTTGGGGAAAATACCTAGGAGTGCAATTACTGGCGATTGTACATTTAACTTTATAATAGTCTACCAAACTCTTATCCAAGGTGGGTGTATTAGTCAGGGTTCTCCAGAGGAAAAGAACCACTAGGATCTCTCTGTATCTCTCTCTCTCTGTCTCTCTCTCTGTCTCTGTCTCTCTCTCTCTCTCTCTCTCTCTCATCACCTCTATCTGGATTTATCTGGATTTATATCTGGATTTATCATAGGAATTGGCTCACAGTTATGGGAGCTAAAAAGTCCCTCAATCTTCTGCCTGTAAGCTGGAGAACCAGGAAAGCCAGTGGTGTAATTCAGGCCTGAGTCCAAAGGCCTGAGAATGGGGAGAGGGGCCCATGAAGTAACTCCCCGTCTGAGTCCACAAACACTCAAGAACCAGCAGAGCTTCCATCTGTGAGCAGGAGAAAATAGATGTCTCAGCTCAAGCAGAAAGAGCCAACTTGCCTTTCCTCCACCTTTTTGTGCCATTCAGGCCCTCAGCGGATTGGATGATTCCCACCTGCATTGCTGAGGGCAGTCTTCTTTACTCAGCCCAGTTGATTCAAATGCTAATATCATTCAGACATACCCTCAGACATAAACCCAGAAATGCTTTACCAGCTATCTGGCTATTCCTTAGCCCACTCAAGTTGACACACACACAAAATTAACCATCATAGTAGTTGTATCATTTTATACTCACACCAGTTGTGTATGAGTTCCAGTTTCTCCACATTCTTGCCAAAACTTGGGATTATCACTCTTTTTATTTCTTTTTAATGTTAGTCAGTCCTAGAGCAGGTGTTGGCAAACTGTGGCTCGCAAACCACATGCGGCTCTTTGGGTACATTCCATCTCAAAAGTTTGCTGAGCCCTGGAAGAGTCAATCCTGTCTCTCACGACAATTTAAAAATTATTTGAGATCCATAAATATATTTTTACATAATTACCATTATGTGAATAATATCCTTTAAAATTTTATAAATTAAACTATAATAGTTATATTTTCATTTTCAATTTTACTTCAGAGCCACACGTAGGTACCCAAAGAGCTGCATGTGGCTCGCGAGCTGCAGTTTGCTGACCCCTGGCGGCTCTTCTGTCTCAAAAGCTTGCTGACCCCTGGTCTAGAGAGTATGAAGTGGTGATGTCTCATGCATTTATCTAATGACTAATGATGTTGAACATCTTTTCATGTGCTTGTCATTCTTATATAATCTTTTGTGAAGTTGATATTCAAATAGTTTGTGTATTTTTTAAATTGGTTTGTCATATGATTATTGAATTATTGGAATTCTTTTTTATATTCTGGATACAAGACTTCTGTTAGATATATACATCTTCAAACACTTCCTTTAAGTCCGTGGATTGCTTTTCTATTTCTGTAATGGTGTCTTTTGAAGAGCAGCAGTTTTAGTTTTGAAGTTAAATTTATTTGTTTTATGGTGTGTGCTTTCTGTGTCTGAAGAAATTACCACATACCACAAGACTGAAAATTTCTTCAAGAAGTTTTCTACTTTGAGTTTTTCTGTTTAAGCCTATGACCCATATCAAATATATTTCTGTGCATGGTGGTCCATACAACTATCCAGTTGTTAGAGCACCATTTGTTGAGAAACTATTTTCCCCCATTAAATTATCTTGGCATCTTTAGAAACACTTAATTTCACCATATATGTGTGTGTCACTTTTTAAAATCTGTTTTGGTTCATTGATCTATATGTTTATCATCATACCCACATCACACTGTCTTGAATATCGTGGTTGTGCTAGAAAGTCTTGAAATCAGGTAGTCAAAGTCCCACAACTTTGTTATTTGGGTTTTTTTTTTTTTGCTTTTTTTCAAAATTATTTTAGTCCTTTTTAGGTCCTCTGCTTTTTTTCGGTTTTAAAACCACTTGTCAATTTGTACAAAAATAGCTTGTTGAGAGTTTGAGATTGCATTGACTCTATAGATCAATTTGGGGAGAAATAAAGTCTAAACAATGTTGACACCGCCAATCAATGAATATGATATATTTCTCTATTTACTTAGTTGTTCTCTAATTTCTCTTAGAAATTTTTATGTTTTGCAAACAGGTTTTGACCATGTTTTGTTAAATTTATGTGTATTTTATATTTCTGATGCTATTGAAAATTATTTTTTCTTAAATTTCTTTTTCCATTTACATTTTATTTATTTATTTATTTATTTATTTATTTATTTATCTATTTATTTATTTTTTGGTATAGTAATCTTGTTTCTGCAAAGTTGCTAAATTCATTTACTAAATGTAGCAGCTGTTTTTTTTGGTTCTTTAGAATTTTCTACATATATAATTATGTTATCTGTTAATAGTTTTTAATATCTTTCTTTCTAATTTATGAGTTTTTAAATTTATTCTCTTTGCTATATTTAGCTAGGACCTTCAGGACAATACTGATTAAAAGTATTTAATAGACATTGTTGTTTTGCTTCCTATCTTAGGGGAAAAACATTCTGTATTTTATCATTAAGTATCTTATTAACTCTAGATTTTTCATATATGTACTTAATCAATTTGAGGACGTTTCCTTCTATGCCTAGTTTTTGGAAAGTTGTTAACATAAGTATTAAATTTCATTAAATGGATTTTCTGTATCTATTGAGGTGATCGTATGATTTTCTTCTAAGTTCTGTTAATATATGAATTACATTCAATTTTCAAAAATTATATAATACCAAGTTTGCATTCCTTTGACAAATATTCCTTGGTTAAAATGTATACTCATTTTTATATACTACTGGGGTCTATGTGCCAACATTTAGGTAAGGAATTTTATGTTTATGTTTATCAGGGATTTGGGTGTGTTTTTGTTTTTGTTTTTTTCCCAAATGGCTTTGTCTGATATTATCCAAATCATGGTGAACTCATAAAATGAGTGAAAATGTCAACTGTTTTTCTGAAGGAGTGTATAGAATTCTAATTTCTCCAGTTTTAAAATCTCATTGACTTTTGGTCTCCTATCTTTATTTTCTTCTTTCTACTTATCTTTAAATTCAATTTGGTATATTTTCTTCTAGTTTGTGAAGGCAGAAGCTTAGAATATTAATGGTAATCTCTTTCTCTAACATAATAATTTAAAGCTATAAAATTTCCCTTACATTCTGTTTTACCAGTATCTCACAAATTTTGATATATTGTACTTTCTTTACCATTCAGCTTGAAATATTTTCTAATATCTGTTGTGATTAATTCTTTGACCCAAGTGTTGTTGAGAAGTTTCATTTTATAAACTTCTTAGTATTGGGGGCTATCCTATATCTTTTTGTTGTTGATTTTTAATTTGAATTTGGTATAGTCAGAGAACATTATCTGTTTGATTTCAGTTATCTTAAGTTTAGTGAAAATTTTATTTCTTCCTTATTTTAATGTTTTCCTTTAAGTATCTGAATATATCTTTAATAGCTTTTTAGAAGACTTGATCTGTTACTTCCATCATCTTTGTCATTCTTGGCCTGATTTCATTGACTGAATTTTGTACTCATGTGTCATATTTCTTTGCTTCTTCACATATCCATTAATTTTAATCAGATACTTATTATTGTTAATATTATATTGTGTGTCTAGTCTGATTAACTTCCTTTCAAGATTGTTAAGTTTTATTCTGTCAGGAAGTTAATTTAGTTGCAGATGAGCTTGATCCCTTTGAAGATTATTTTTAAGCTCTTAAAGGTGAATTTGGAGCAGCATTTACTCTAACACTAGCTTGGTTCTCCTCTTAAGTAATGGCACATCTTGGGTCTGTTCTGGAAGTTCCAGTTATTCAGTGAGGTGGCTTTATGCTAGTTGGTTGGAACCCATAGCCTGGTGCAATCTATGGTAATGTTTCCTTTCTCATTTTCTTGGAGACTCACGCTACAAATGTCAAACTCAGAAATCAGTCAAAATCTCTAGGGAACAATGCAGATATTTGGAGCTGTCTTTCTGCATAGCCCCATTTACCCTGGGACTCTTCATGCAAATTGCTGTCACTTGAATCTCCCTAATATTTGGTTATTATCTTTCCAGCTCAAGAAGATCTCCATATACACTTCTTGCTCAGGGCCAGCTCTGTAGTTGCGTGACCCTGCTAGTGACTGCTTTCTTAAATTTGCACCCTATGCTACTCATTTGCATCATCCTAGTCCTAGCCCTGTTCCTGCTTTACAATTCCCCCGTGCAAGGCAGTAAACACAGATGATTGAAAGTTTTACTGTTTTCATTTCCCTTCTTTTGGGAGCCATTGCCCTGAGTTCTCTGTTGTTAAATGTCTAAAAAAGTATTGATTTTATGCATTTTATCCAGGTTTTTAGTTGCTTAAGGCAGGAGTACGAATCCAGTCCCTGCTCGTCCATCTTGGCCAGAGCGAAAATCCCCTAAACCCTGTTAAAAATCTAAAGGAATGACTTAAAGACTTGTCAAATATGTTAAAAATATTTGTAAAAACAAAGTATAGAAAAATCAATAAAAAGTTAACCAATTATTAAATGAGATAAGTTATTCAGACTTATACCCATTCAGTAATATGAGAATTTCTATCTTAAATCTTAATATATGTTAAAATGTATTTAATACATATTTTATATATTCAGTTTAAATACATTTAATTAAATATATTTTAAATATATATAAAAATATATTTAGATTTTTGCCCAGTGAAATTGAATTCAGACTTCTGCCCTTCAGAACTATGAGAATACATATGTTGTTTTAAGCATATCATATACATATGTGTATATACAAAATAGCAAAGACATAATTCTATGTGCTTCATAAGTGTTATTTNTATAGTGATTTTAATGAGATGATTATTGAACACACACACAATAGGTCTGTGTTAGTGACTGAGTATATCAAAATGAACAAAACATAGTCCCTTCTCAAAGGGATCACAGCTTAGGACACTACTCCTTTGATAGGTGACAACTTACACAATACGTTTTGCTCTCTGTTGAGATACTTGGCACCACATTCTTCAAAGAAATATCAATTATATGTCATCCTTAACCTTCTAGAGAATTGGAAAAGAAGTAATTTATAAGATTTGATTCTATCAATAAGGAAATGGTAGCAAAAGAAGCAGCAACTGCATATCACACCATTTCAGTTTCAGATCTTTAGAATGCAATTGTAATCTAATCTCCTCCACATTGTCAGAACCTAAATTTCCATCTAAAGTAAAACTTAATATAATCTTTAAATATTCTTACTCCCAAATCTTAGATTTTGCAACAATGGAAATAAACTTTATATCTTCTTATGAGGATGCATTTGTCTAACTATAAACAAATGATTTGCTACATGGGTTTCTCATGAAAGTTCTTATAGTATGTGTCCTGTTAGGTGAGAAACATGGCCAGTTAAATGATTTTTTGTTTTCTGGAATCACAGCAGATTTGCTAATAAGATTATTGTCATGTTAGCTGATGACAAGGATAATTTAGAGGTGCAAAATATACTGGGTCTATATAATTTTATAGAACCTGCCAGATAATTGCAATAGAGCTGGAAAATGGGTTACACGTGTAACAAATGGGTTAAGAAAACATCTTGATATTCATCCAGTTGAACAGAAGATGGTTTTGAAAAGCCATTTTATATATGTTTTATATTTATATGGTGCAAGTAAAGACAAATATTTTTAGATTTTGTAAACTTTTAGACTGACCATTTTGTTCTATATTAAACTTAAATTTCTGAGGCCAATGCCTGAACTTGAAATAATTCTAATAAAGTTGTAATGGTACATATTGGCTATGGGATAATTTTTTAGCAAAAATACGCCTAGTAAATTCACAAATATCTAAAGGAAGTTTGTTTCTGGCTCTTATGCAGCATTGCTCCCAATTTCTCAAATGGAAGGATGTAATGTATGAGCACCAGGAGTGCCATATACAAATATTTACATTTGAGTGAGGATTCAGAAAAAAAAAAAAGTAAAATACTTTACCTTGCTATTTCATATAACTGATTTTGGAAAAATGCTAAGAATAGTGTTTGGTTGGATTTAGTGCAGGAGGTGCCATAACTAATAGGAGTGTGGGATTAATTAATAGCAATAGGCTCTTGGGCTTCAGATTCTCTTCTGCAGAAAAGGACAAAGTGATGTTTCTGGAGGTACTGCCGAGGCTGGAACGCTCTGACTCAGCCAAAGCAGCTCTGCTTTCCTCTGTTTTAAACATCGACATTCCACATATGATTTGGTGCTGAATTAAAAAAAAAAAAATTGGAACCACTGTTAAAATACCTATGACTTGGTTAAGTGAAACCATGGAGAAAGGAGTGGAGAAGATAAAGAGTATTTTCTGAAGTACTCATTTCCTATGGATTTAATACAAGGATGTTTATTTCAGCATTCATTCCTTATTTACAAATATTTGTTGAGCATGTACTACAAACTTGTCACTGTTTGGGTACCCTTGGTAATAGCAAAAATGGGAAAAATCTGAATGTCTATAAACATGGGGATGGTTGAATAAATTGGGATTCATCCAGTCTCTGGAAAGCCATACAACTTTTTAAAAAGTGAAAGTTGGATTTCTTGGTATTAAACATATGTTCAAAATATGTTGCTCAATGAAAAACAAGTTACATAGAATATATATATATATATATATATATATATATATATATATATATATATACACACACACACACATTGTTTCTGGGTTTTTTGCTCAACACAATATTTTTGATTCATCCATGTTGTGACATGATTCCTTTTTGTTGCTTAGTGGTGTTCC
>NW_017731775.1:177166-205588 GCF_001890085.2 Hipposideros armiger | reverse complement strand
GCTGCGCCCTCTACAGCTAAGATGGTGAACAACAGCTAGACCTGAAGCTGGGCTGGTGTGAGTCACCGGTGATGATATAGGCTGCAGTCCCTGCTGCAGTGGGTTGCCATAAGCTACTGTGAGCAGCCGGCAGCCAGTGTGAGCTGTCAAAGCCGCCGTGAGCGGCCATCCAGAGGCCGGTGACCAATCTGCCTCACCCGGGAGAAGCGCAATGATAATACCAACATGGGCCAGTGAAGCGACATCTTCCACGACTAGACTGAAGAACAAAAGGACAGCAACTTGTCTGTTTCCCTTCCCCGATTCCCAAACGCTGTTCCCTTGCCCCAATTCCCTAGTAAAATCTTTTTTTAAAAAAGTAGATGTTACAAAAATTAACCCTTTTATAGTCTTTTGCAATTTTAATCAATATTTATATATGTTGTTTCTTGTGATTCTAATATAAAACTTGTGAGATATATAGGGTATCACTAAACCTAGAAGATATGTGTCTTAATTACAAATCGTTATCAGGCTAAACAAATGCAATAAATGCATTTAAATAGCTCTAAAGTCCTTTTGGCTCATGTAAGTTACTACATATTGTAGAAGCTGCAGATAATAGTGAAGACAAGTTAGAACAAAAGAGAGAACTGAGAGTTTGCACTTAAATAATATTTGGGTATCTACTTGTCTGTGGGGTTTGTTACTTTTCAAATGTAAATACAAATGCAGGGCATGGACAAAAATGAGGCTTTATAGGGAAAGCCAAAAAGAGTAGTTGCCCATCCCTTGATTCATTTTTTCCAATATTTCCAAGTCAGAAAGGCATAAGCATAATAAAAATGATAGTTTTTAATTAGATACTTATTGTATAATCAGCCCTATGCTAAGTGCCTAATATAGAATTTAATCCTAACATCAATGCATATATGTGGTAGGTATAATTATTAACCTCTTTTAATGTACAACCTAAACTTTAGAGAGATTAAGAATCTAGTTTAAATCTATGTAGTTAGTGGGTGACTGAGCCTGCACATGATCTAACTTGAAATTTCAACTTTAAAGCCCACACTCTTAACCATACTTATATCACTACCTCATAAAAGACACCCTGTTTATGCCCTCATCATGTTGAGACAAAGGTTCCTAATTTTTTCTTTGCCACATTCTTGCTTATTTCAATTATCACAGGCTTCATCATAAAACTAATACCTTATCCAAGCAATATTAAGTTGACTTTAGAACTATTTCATGTGAAACTTGGCAAAGAGTGAAAGAGGAGCAGCCAAATCAAATACATAAAAATGTGCATCACAGATGTGAAAGATTAAAGTGACTTTTGGTCCAAGTAATTTCCAAGACTATGCTAATCTCCAAACCCTTGTGTCTTGAAGCCCCTAAAATGTTGAATAAAATATAAGAATGACTTTTAAGATACAGCTGAGATAGTAGGAGTCACTCAGGTGTCAGAAATAAAGAACAATGAACTCGATTACAGATTTCCATCAAGATATCAAATAAACTTAGGCTGCTGGTTCTCTCTTCCTAAGTTAAACCTGAAGAAACAATAAAAAGGAAAGAGAAGAGGACTTGAGGAATTAAAAAAAAAATGAAAGAAAAGAAAGGTGTGGACAGACCTGTGTGTGGATGGGCAGCACATCCTGGGTAAAGGACTGCCGGAGGCGGCCATGAGAGGAAAGTTTTGAAGAAGGCTTCAAGCAATAGTATGGTCTCTTCCTGAGTTTCTTGGACCAATTATTGCTTTTCTGCTTCAGGACAGAGATTACGACAAAAGCACAGACTACTGCTGTTCATGGAGTAATAAATGTTAATAGCAGGGCAGGGCAAAGCCATGGGATGAATGGCCAGCCTCATCAGGCATTTATTCACTCTTCCAACCCTCTCTCTTCAAACCCTGGGTCAGGATGGCTTAAAACCTAGGAGATACCTTCTTACAATCCTTTTTCCTACTGCATTGTCTGCGGAGTGGTCATAAATAGGAAGAGCCAAACAGTGCTTCTTTGGTGCGTGAGTGTCCTTGTTCTGGGAGTCATGCCTTCCTCTCTCCTTAACCTCACTGGGAGGGAGCCTTCCCCAAGAAACTTTGCCAGACGAATAGCTGATGCGTCCATTAGAACGTGAGTTCGTGAACTCAAGTATCTAAACACCAGAAGAATACAAACACTATGAAAGAGACACAATGAACTGAACAACATGTAACACACAAAGCAGAATTTTGATAAATTATAGTAAATAATTATCAATATACTTAAAGCAATAAGGAAATTAGCAATATGAAGCATGAACATGAACAGTCAACACACAAGCTAATGCTGCAGAGACCAGTGTAGGGTTTGTAGACTAGAAGATGGCTGGGCATCAATACTTATGTGCACACAGAGACCTTAGGTACTCTTGCTGAGGGCTGTATTATAGCAGTCTAGAAAAACAGTTTGTTTGTTCACTGACTCAAGGAAAATGTTCTCTTTTCTCAAGGTGAAAAAGTGACCCTTGAAAAATTCCAAAAATGGGTATTTACACCCTCTAAATGGGGTGAGAAGCTCCAAGCTGAAAAATCAACATAAAAATGTTTATTTATTGGTGATACTCCTAGAGAGCCTGGCAGAAGAGAAATGCAAACCTGTTCCTGTTGTCCAGACTGCATTAGAGTTCAACAGACAAAACTCTCCTAAAGATAAGTTTACAATGAAATATGACAAAACTGTTGGGGAAACTGTCACCATAGCAAGTCAGCATTTAGCATTCCAACAGATTGTTATAGAAAGAAACTAAAGAAGATGATTTTTAAAACTATGTTGAAAATAATTTTTAATAATAGAAGTATTTGAGACCCAAGAAAAGAATAAGTGTCTTTTTTTAAAAACAGGAAAAATTTAAAAATAGAGTGCTACAAACAAAACACACAGCTAGCAAAATAAAAAATGAAATGGACTCATTAATAGCAGATTAGGCTATACAATTGATGAAATTATCCAAAATATAGCCCAGGGATTTATTAGGATGACAATGTGAGGGCTGGCTGAGTGGCTTAGCTGGTGAGAGCATGAGCTCTTAACAATAAGGTTGATGGTTCAACTCCCACATGGGATGGTGGGCTAAGCCCACCTGCAACTAAGATTGAACGCAGCTCCTTGAACTGAGTGGCTGCCAGCTGCCTTTGGGCAGCCGGATGGCGGCTGGACTTGGAGCTGAGCTAGCGGCGCCCTCCACAACTAAGATTGAAGGACAACAACTTAACTGTTCCCCTTTCCCAATTCCCCAATAAAATCTTTTAAAAAAAGAAAGTGTGACAGAAAGTTGGAGACATTGAGGAAAGAATAAAAAAGTCTAACCCATGTATAACCAGAGTTCCAACAAGAGACTAGAAACGATTGAGGGAAAAGATACATTTGAAGGTAGAATGACAAATAATTTTCAAAAATCACTGGAAGATAATCCTTAGATTCAAGAAACACAAGCAGTCTTCAGATTTTAAAATATCTACTCTTCAAATATGGTTAACTACAATATTTATAATAAAGGAAAAAATGTCAAAGGGAAAAGACAGGATCTACTTTACTTACTTCTCCACAGCTTTAGGAGGACTTTCAAACTGCTGATGAAAATTTCTTATAGGAGGAATTCTCTACCTGTATTAATTTGCTAGGGCTGCTGTAACAACATGCCAGACTGGGTGGCTTGACTATGTCTGTCAGCATCTCTCTAAGCTTACCTATGCCTGAGAAAGCTTAAAGAGGATCATTAAAGAATTTATCAATTCAGCAAACATTTGATTGCCTATTGTAAACCAGATACTCCTAGGTACAAGTGGTACAAAGATAAATAAGACAGGTTCCTATTCTAACGAGATTACCAGTTAAAAGGTGAAAAGGGGTTGTTAAAATGGGGTTCTTTTTCCCCTTCATGCCTTTCAGTTTCCTTGAAGTTAACTAAGTATTCTAAATCAGTGCACCTCAAACTCTAGTATGAATAAGAAACACCTGGGCATCTTGTTAAAATGCAAATTTAAATTCAGGAGGTCTGCAGTTCTAACAAGCTCTCAGGTGATGCTAATCTGATGTTGTTGGTCTTTGGCCCACACTTCAATGATAAGACCCCACAGATAACTCCTTTTTTTTCAAGCCGTCTTGTACAAGGTCTGACAATTAAGTTTGAGAACCCATCCGAGAAAAAGTGCTTCATACCTCATTGCTGACTATCACTATGGTCACCTTTGAAGTCTCCCCTTGGGAAGTTATGAACCAATGCCAGTGCCTAGTTCACCCTTCAAAGCAATTTTGGAACTCTTTTTCTGGAATAGCCATTAGAGCTGTCATTGTATAATATTGCCCTTAATGTCCTGAATGTCATCAAAATGTCTTCCTTTCAATATTTCCTTCATCTTTGGGTAAAGAAAAAAGTCATTGGGAGCCAGATCAGGTGAGTAGGGAGGGTGTACCTCCAATACAGTTATCTGTTTACTAGCTAAAAAAACTCCCTCACAGACAGTGCCATGTGAGCTGGTGCATTGTCATGATGCAAGAGCCATGAATTGTTGGCAAAAAGCTCAGGTTGTCTAACTTGTTCACGTAGCCTTTTCAGCACTTTCAAATGGTGAACTTGGTTAACTGTTTGTCCAGTTGGTACAAATTCATAATGAATAATCCCTCTGATATCAAAAAAGGTTAGCAACATCATTGCAACAAGTTTGTGAACTTAATTGTCAGAACTCATATTGCTTTGCTGTTATGGTATTATGATTCAAGCATTATAAAGTGCTCCACTGACAGTTCTATTTGTTTGTTTTATAAAATTATGTCTATTAACCTTACTCTATTCAGTTGAATGAACACAACCCATGTCACTTAACTAAGTTGACATTTTCTGAAAATTATACTGTTGGCTAACAAAGAGCAAATGATAATTTTGCTTCTGAGTACATTGTGGTTTTTCTAATTATAATGCAGGTCTATGCTAGAGCAAATGCCATTTCAACAGTAAAATTAAACCAGAAGAATGTCAGGCATATATATGCCAAAACACTGAAAGAAAAAAGTAATTTTGCAAAGGTTACTCTATCCGTTTTTCTTTCAACTGTTCTGTCTTTTCTCAACTGCCTGTTCTAGACTCTTGCTCATCCCTCTCTCTAGAACCTTCTGGGAAGGAAATGCAGTCTCTTAAATTCTTGTTTGACTGGTTATTCTCTTCTGACCATATTACTGTACCAAACCAGAACATTTAAGTTGTCCTTGCCTCTATGCCCAGAATATTCTAGCATTCTCTTTTCCCTACACATTCCCTATTATTTTCATACAGGTCAAACCAGCTATTTAGCAGTGACATTTAGTAACAAATTTCATGTATGACTCAAATTTTTACTTAACATTTAGGCTGTGTGCATTTCATTATATGGAACGTCAAAAGTTATAGATTAATATGTCTTTTAAAATAAGAAGTAACTAATCAAATTGGGTAGCAGTAAATTCCCCCAAGGATGAATAATTCTTCAACAAGAGAGTCCTAACTTTGTTTCTGTCTGCATTTCTTTAGATTGGCTATAGCTTATGTAAATATATAACATACACATACCTAGGGATAAAAGGCAAAGGAGAACCAAAGAAAGGGGTGTGTGGTGAAGATGAAAAGTTGTTCTAGCAAATAGAAATGGGACTGAGCAGGCTCACCCAGGGAAGAGATCAGATTGATGCAGATTAATGCAAGAGATCTGAGAGAAACATAGTGACTCTAGTTTATAAAATCTCATAAGTAAAAATTTTAAAAGAAAATTTTGATTTTTCAACTCAAACAGTTTTCAAACTGCTCTGGAATAGGTCAATGCAGAAAAAGCAAAATTAAATACTCTAATGGAGATTTAAAAAATCACTCTCTGTTACTTTCATTAAACATTATAATTTTCTTAAGTTCTTAACTCAAGTCCAGGTATAAAGTAAGCGCTCAATAAATATTAGCTATTTTTTAATAACTAGTTAAATGGCTTTCTTTCTTGTTTTTCTTATTTAGTACTGGATGTTTTATAATATATTTTATTTAGAAATTAATCTTAAAATGATAAAAATTTAAGAGGCATCAGTGGAACAGACCATGTAATTTCCATGATTCTTAGATTTCTATATGTAAACCTTTTATCTAGCTTTAAAAAAAAATCCCATGATAACCTAGTAACAAGAGCTATAGGTAGGAATATAGTCTAGAACATAAACTAATCTCTTGGAGATATAACTTAAAACTTTGAGCCACAACTGCCATGTCACAACACAAGCTATTAAAAAGTGATGGGTGGTAGTGTATTGAGTGATTCTCCGTAGAGCTCATAGAGCACAGATCTGGAAAATACCTTGAGACATCAGCTCATTCATACTTCTGACCTCAAGTTGGATTACACGTAAGCCATTCATGTCAGATAAAAATTATTCTTATTCAAGGATGTTCAGAGAAAAGGTCATGATTTGACTTAAAGCAAGGTGTCCTGAAAACCCTTCTCCCACATTTATTTAAAGTTATTTACCGTTATTTTAGTACTGGAAAAGAGAGAGAGAGAGAGAGAGAGAGAGAGAGAGAGAGAGAGAGAGAGAGAGAGAGAGAGAGAGAATTCACATAGAAAGTTCACTGATAATGAAGATTTAATGTCTTCACCTGGTGAGGTTGCCTCATCCCCTGAGATAATGCAGGAGTTTCATGTCAGAAATATTAAGTGCCATTTGAGCTCAATGAAAAGTGATGGGAGTTCTTCTCAAAGGCTTGTATGAAACATGATTTCCAGTGAAGTGATAACAGTAGATTAGAGAAGCCAAATAATCTGCCTAAGAAAGTAATTTAGGACACATTTACCATCTAGGAAGTTATCTTCTTTCTTATTAAGATGAACAACAAAAGGAATTCTAAAGCATTTCAAATACATTTTATTTAAAACAAAAGATAAGATGAGAAAGATGATTTTCTTTGTGATAAGCATGCCATGGTTCACCCATAATAGCTTCATTTGACTGCCTTATATGACGTCAAGAAGCCCATACAAAGATTTGAAGAATTATAAATGAATGAGGATGCAGTTATATATCCAGAGCCTTCTTCTTTTGTCCATAAACACTAATGGATTTGTCCTGGTTGTTTTCACTGATTTTAAACAAACTATTCTAACAGAACACTAAATTTTACTTGACTAGTAACAAGTATTTACTCTCCCTTAATTAATACAACCACATCTCACTTGTTTCTTTTTTAATCTCAGTCTCCTTTTTTTTTTGAAGCCTGATCATTTAGAAGCTCCACAAAATAGACCCTAACAAGTGAGTCTTATGCAGATTGATGATTGCAGTGACTTAACCAGAATGTCTTAGCAGGTGGATGGTAACTGGACCAATATTCCTAATGCTAAGTCAATGCTGTTCACTAAACATACTGCTTTTTCTTGGAATTTTTTTCTTTTATAAATATTTCTGGTATTAGATATACATCCTCTTATGAAATCCATCTGGCTAAATGGGGATAGACTTTCAAATTTTATGTTGTCCATGCAGGCCCTCAGGACTAGAGGATGATATCATACAGATGATTGTTTTCAATTCTGGTTGAACATTTAAAATCATCCAAGGGAATTTTTTAAATATCTCAATGTTTGAATTTCAATTAACTGAAACCAAACTTCTTGCAGAAGAATGTGGACATTTGCATTTGAAGGAAGCTCCCTAGAGGAGTCTGTTGTACAGCGAAGGTCAAGAACCACTGCCACAGATAATACCTGTGTTTGTAAAGGGTGTAGTCTACAGTACACGACAATACATCATTGCTACCAGCAGAGGGCCTGCTATGTCTTACACAAAAGCTTAAAGACTGAAAGATTTAAAGCTCAGCTCTTCCGCAAACCCTACATCTGACATCCTGGGATAGAGGACAGCAGCAGGGCTTCTCTGCACGCTCGTCAGTAAGAGTGCAAAAGCCCCTCAACAAAGCATAATACCAAACAGCTGGCTGTTGCAATAATTTCACAGGGAAGCTGTAGATTTTCACTTTGAAAGCCATCTTATCTGGCAAATTCAGACAAGTTATGGGGAAAGACCCTTAAAATAAAATTGATGGCTAATTAAGTGTTTTCTGAAAGCCAAAACCTAAGCAAAGCTGACAGGGCCTAATTTTTTTTTTTAAATCTATGCATGCATTTGTCCTTTTCTAATTAATTTTGTGTGGTTTTTCTTCAAAAAAAATGCTAAAGCAAAAGAGCCCAGAAGAATAAAACGTTTGCATATGCGTCACTTGTGATACTTGTCTCATTTGTACTCATGGGATTTTAATTTATAGAGGTGACTGAGTGACGACACAGAAGTCATTGAAAGAAGAACGTATTGCTTCCATTTCCCAAGAGAAGAGGTGTACCATGTCACTGAGGACCACCGGGGAAGCACCACATTCTGGACAGGAGCAGAAGCGGGAGTGAGGGGGAAGCTTAGGCCAAAGCCTTTACTGGGGTTTCTGTGGGAAAGGCAAGGCAGGGAAGAGTACACAGCTCTGAATTGGCTCTTTTGAGTAATTCTGGCATGTTTGGGCAATAGCAGTGGTCTCAGCTGCCTGGTACATGGCCCTGGGGTGATTTAAGGCAGGGGATATATCGCTTTGGTGTGTATTAGATAAAGGAAGTAGTTGGAAGTTAGTTTGCATATGAAAGGTGAGTTCTTGGTCTTGCCCTTTGCTATCTCTAAGAATTGGCTAGCCCTGGGAGGGTGGTCTCTCTCCAGTAGCGACTCTCTCCAGTAGCGACGCAACAAAACACAAAAAAATGAATAATACAATACTACCACCTGAACAAAAAAATCGCGTGGGCTGGAAATTGCTGTGGCATCATGTGGCCGTTGGGGGTGAAGTCTCATTCAAGTTCTCAGTGCAGCTGGTCGATGACAAGGGTCAGTCCTGGCCACTGCTGAGCAGGAATACAGAGGGACAGTTTTCTTTCTGTCTTCAGGTGAGTGAGGAGATGAAGTCTCAAAATCTGATTGTTATGTGTTCTGAAAAACAGGAAGGTATTTTTTTATTTGTCATTCTTGTTTATGTGGTTTCTCCTGTATTTCTAAAACTTCATTGATATATTGGTCTGAAATTAACAAACTTAACAAAAATCAGAAAACATTTTTCCCTCTTCCTAAAGCAGAAACAAAAAGCCTGCAATAGATGAAGTCTTCAAAGTCCTATGTACTATATGTAGCTTTAGTGTTGGGGCTGCTCACTCGCGAGTTATGAAAAAAATCACAAGGCAGGCAGAAATACAGAAGGAAAATTTATTCAAGTAAGAGCAGACTCGGCTGGAGACTACTGCCCTGAGTCTTCGTTTCAACTGAAGTTTTATCTTTTGTAACCAGGACTTAAATTGCTTTGGCCTGTAATGAAATCTTCTGAGTTTGGCTTTGTTTTATTTGTTGGGGTGGGGAAAGGTGTGATTAAACTGGTTATCACAATCTTTGAATATGTTATGTCCAGTTAAGTTGGAGCCAGGAGTGGATGAAAAACCTCTCCCAAATCACAGGGCCAGTACTAGGCCAGAAGTAAACAGAAACATTGAAACTGGTATGCATAGTAAATGCATAATAAACAGTCATCAAGGTTTGTGGGAGGAGAGAGAGGTGAAGAAAGAAAACTTTCAGAGTCCCAAGCTAAATTATACTTGTTAAATCGAATTATACCAGAGGTCCAAATCTCATAATACAAGATTTAGTGCCACCATTACATTTAATATATTGTTGACAAAAAAAAAACAAAACCAAACCATCCAGCCTAAAAGAAAGCTTATAAGAGTTGTTTTGAGCCAAACTGATGACAATTGCCGAGAAGCAAAATCTCAACGGATTGAGAAAATGCTCTACAAAATGGCGGTTTGCAGCATATTTTATATATAGAATCGGAAGGGTTACATGAAATCTGTTGGTGGTAGATTAAGGAGGTGGGAGAAAGCAAAGTGGGGTTGGATAAAAGTAGATTGGAGAGACAGCAACTTCTTTCACATAGGTGGGTACAAGATAGTTAATAGTGCCTTTTTACAGCACATAGAGATGGTAATCAGAGGACAAGAATAATAATGAGAGATTCTGTAGTTTCCTGCTCTGGTCTGGAAAAGGGGATTAATGACATTCCAAGGGCATGTTATCCTAGATGCAAAAAGACAATAGGCAGGCTCACTTAAAGTAGAGATTGACCTTTGTCAAGGAAGCTACAGACTAAAGATGTGACTTCCCACCATGGCCCACCTTAGTAAGGAATTTTCATGTTCATTCCATCCCATATGGTTATTTTTAGTCTTCTGAGCTTGTCAGTTTTAACCTGTGGTTTCTTTTCCTTCCACAATATTTAGTTGACCTAATAGATCTTTTAAATTAAAAGCATGTTATTTTCCAGATTGTACATCTAATTATGCCCAGAATATTTATAGATTCAGAATTTTGGGACAATGTTTTTATTGGATATTTTATAGTATATTTTCATTTTATATTTAATTATCTTTGGGCCTGGTACCTGGGAAAATAAAGCACATTATAAGGAAAGTCAGTTATGATCAAATACTAAAAATTTGGGGGAACTGGTGAAAAAAGTGACAAAAGAAAAATATAATTTTCTTCTTTCTATGTTTATGTTTTGGGGACCAGCATAACAAAGCAGTTATAACATTGATTAAATATATATATTGACACAAAATATATTTGCAAAAGAGACTTGTACCCCAGGTGAGTACCACTTCAATATTAGCTGAAGAGAATAATGCCATTATTAATTAATTAATTAATAATGCCACTGTGGAATAATGCCATTCTCTTATGTTGTTTTATTAATGGGACTAAGATCCTTCCTCTTTAGCCACTGGTGCATGTAGCTTGAATGAGATTACTCAGGAATGACTGAAAAGCCCACCGATAGTAGGCGATGTAGATAAAATTTGTTAACTGTTAAGTCAGAGGGCGTTAACATCCCCCATGAGCCACTGGGTCCTGTGTTTGTATGTCACCTCTATGCAGAACACAAAGATTCTTCTTCTCTCAGATTTTGAAAATTATCACTTTGAGCTAAAACTTTTCTTCTGTAGCCTCACCTTAATAAAGATACTGAAACTGGAGGCCAACCAAGTCCGCGGCTCATGCTGCCTGCGCCGCTCAGCCAATAGACTGATACAGGACTTGGGCTATTGAGCATAAGCGTTTATTATCAGAGCTTAGGTGTCTGGGACACCTAAGAAGGCAGCAGGTTAACACCTCCATAAACTGTCCTAGCATTCTAGACCGGTTTGGGGTATTTAAGGGAACATCTGGGCATTCCTTCAGAGGCTACGTGAGGGTTCGGGGATCTGCATGGAGACGTCCCTCTGGCAATTGGCTCTCCAGTGGCATGAGCAACCCAGGAACAATGATGGGAGTAGCCTGGAAAGAATGCTAGACCATAGAGATAGTGATCAATAAGCCTAAAGGTATTAATTATAAGGTTGGGATAATTTTCTAAAACAGGGAACTGGGTGGGACGGGATATTCCCAGTTCAAGTTGCAGGGGGACAATCTATTGTTAAACTATA
This sequence comes from Hipposideros armiger, assembly GCF_001890085.2. NCBI lineage: Eukaryota > Metazoa > Chordata > Mammalia > Chiroptera > Hipposideridae > Hipposideros > Hipposideros armiger. The sequence continues at coordinate 194,046 of NW_017731775.1, read as the reverse complement.
GGTCACGAGAAAAGGTGATACTGGGATGCTGCGAGGGGTCCCAACCAGGCCCTCCTTCAATACTACTGGAAACCACAGAATTATTTTTCCATTTGTATTTAAGCAGTACTTATCCCTATAAAAATCGAAGAGGAAATTCCTTCTCTCTCTGATTCCCAAGTGTTTACAATTTTAAAAGGTGACGATTTACCTCATCTGTCTTCCACCTGAGGATTAAAGAAATAAATGTATTGATTTGTTTTAAGGGCAGCTAAGTTTTAATTAACTTAAATAATTTGCCTAATCAATTTCATGAATCATTCAGTTCATATTTTATATATAGCCTATATTCCATGTATGAATTACCTATAGTCCCTGAAACAGACTTTTTCAGGGTATGTGAATGAGTTATTACTGCTGTCATATTTGTTTTATTTTATTTTTTTATGAGGCACAAGTTTGAAATGTGAATGGGGACAGATGAAATCATAAGAATTTTTTTTTCTTTTTGCAGAATTCAGTCTTATGCTTCCAGCTCCGTGAATAGGGAGCTTGCACACCACAGTGCTGCTCCTTGGTTTGGCTTTGCTGTGGCCTGTGGGATTCTTCAGGAGTCATGTTGAAGGCTGTGGCAGGCTTCATTACTGCGGTGGGAAGCTCAGTGTAGGAGGTTAACGTTCTCTGCTGTTCAGTATGAGGAACAAAAGGAACTTGAATATAATATGCTACAGGCATTTTTTCATGGATGACTCAGATTCTAAATGATTGCTCTGTAAAGCCGCAGTTGAATAATACCAAAATGTTGTGGGAGTGTACCAACCAACCCAAATCGAGGTTACAGTTAGATCATACATGCTTATTTTGGGCCTCCTCTGTAGAAGATTGTATTCAGCACTGTAGAGTGCAGCTGGGGAGGTGGGGCTTTAAATCATTCAGTAAGCTCTTATGGAGGGTTACTCCATGGCAGCAATCTTGCTGAGCACTGATGATTTAGTCACAAGAAAGCATGATCCTTGCTCTCAATAAATGTTTAGTCTGTGTAGATATCAAATATATATTTTTAAAAAAATGCTATGCAGTGTAGTATATACCAACCAGAAATAGAATGCAGAGTGTAGTCAAATATCAAAAAAGAAAGGCTGAAGCAGTTTTTGAGCTTAAATATCTTGTTAAGCTTCCATAAAAATATACATTAACAACTCAAAACCAAAGGCATCATGTAAGTAAGAACGAACATATCAAACAAGTAAGAGCCAAAGATTATTGTGGCAAGCACTGTGCTGAGTAATTTCCATGCATTATCTAATTCCATTCACATGAAGCCATGTGTAACAATGTCATTAGTCACCATTTTTCTAAAATGAGGAAACTGAGGCTTGTCAAGGTGAAGTGTTTTGCTCCAGATCAGTCCGACTCAAAGCGGTCCATAAAATTCTGCTGGTCTGTGAATGGTTTATCATTGATTCATAATGAGTAAGTACTGGAAACTTTACAACAATTTTATAGAGAAATTTTATGACTGTTGAATGGTAGAAAATATAGGTTTGAGTTCTGTGTATCTTTACTTTTTTAATTGTGGTAAAATGCATGTAGATTTTTACTATTTACTAAAAATGGTAAAAACACTTACCATTTTTAAGTGTTTAATCCAGTGACATTAAATACATTTACAATGTTATGTAACTATCATCACTATTTACAGAACTTTTCATCACTGCAAACAAAAACTCTGTGCCCCTTAATTCCCCATTATCCCCTGGTAACCTCTGATTTATTTTCTTTCTCATGAATTTGCCTATTCTAGATATGTCATATAAGGGGAATCATATAATATTTGTCTTTGGTATCTGGCTTATTTCACTTAACATAATGTTTTCATGGTTCATCCATATTGTGTTTATCAGAACATCATTCGTTTATATGGCTGAACAATATTTCACTTTGTATATATACTACATTTTGTTTATAAATTTATGTGTTGATGTGTTATTGCCACCTTTTGCATATTGTGAATAATTCTGCTATGAACATTGGCCTACAAGTATCTGATTCCCTGTTTGAAGTTCTTTTAGGTATATATCTAAGAGTAGATTTCTGGGTTATATAATAATTCTATGTTTAACTCTTCTTTTTTTTTTTTAAAGATTTTATTGGGGAATTAGGGAGGGAACAGTGTTGGGGAATTGGGGAAGGGGAACAGACAAGTTGCTGTCTCTTTTGTTCTTCAGTCGAGTTGTGGAGGACGTCACTTCACTTGCCCATGTTGGCACCATCATTGCACTCTTCCTCGGTGAGGCAGCCCCTCGCTGGCAGATCGGTCGCCGGTCACTGAACGGCCGCTCACAACAGCTCACGGCAGCTCATACCGGCTGCCGGCCACACACAGTAGCTTACAGCAGCCCACTGCAGCAGGAGCTGTAGCCTATGCCGTCACCAGCAACTCACGGCAGCCCAGCTCCAGCTCGAGTTGTTGTTCACCATCTTAGCTGTAGAGGGCAGCATCACTGGCCCATGTGGGATCTGAACCAGCGGCCCTGCTGCTCAGAGATTGCGCTCCTAAGCCAACTCTTAACCAACGGGCCACTAGGCCAGCCCTATGTTCAACTCTTTCAATTCTATGTTTTCCACAGCAACAAGAGTTCAATTTTTTCCACATTCTCGCCAACATACTTTTCCATTTTTTGGATTATAGCCATCTTAGTAAATGTAAAGTAACATTCACTGTGGTGTTGATTTGCATTTCCCTAATTACTACTAATTTAAAGTATTTTTAATGTGCCTATTCGCCATTTGTGTATGTTTTTTGGAGGAATGCCTATCTAAGATTTTTGCTCATTTAAAAAAAAATGGGTGTTTGTGCTTTTGTTGTTGAATTTTAGGGGTTATTTATATATTCTAAATATTAACCTCTCATTAGATGTATATGATTTACAAATATTTCCTCCCATTCTGTGAGTTATCTTTTAACTCTCTCAATAATGTTCTTTGATGGACAAAGTTTTTAATTTTTATGAAGTCCAGTTTATCTTCTTTGTTGTTATTGCCTGTGCTTTTCGTGTCATATTTAAGAAACCATTGCTACATCCAAACTCATAAAGATTTGCCTCTGTTTTCCTCTAAAAGTTTTACAGTTTTTGCTCTTAAATCTAGGTCCTTACTTTCATATGGAGTTAATTTTTGTGTATGGTATAAAGTAAGGTTCTAAGTTTATTCTTTGGCATGTAGAAATCCAGTTGTCTCAACACCATTTGTTGAAAATTATTATTCTTTAAGATTTTTATGTCATTGTCAAAAATCAACTGCCTATATATCTGAGGGTTATTTCTGCGCTCTCATTTCTATTCCGTTTGTCTATAGGCCTGTCCTTATTTCAGTTCCACACGGTTTTGATTAATGTAGGTTTGTAGTACATTTTGAAATAAAAAATTGTGTGTCCTCCAACTGTGATTTTTTTGGTTTTTTACTTTATTGTTTTGGCTCTCCAGGGTCTCTTGAAATTCCATATGAATTTTACAATGGGTTACAATGGGTTTCTCCATATCTGCAAAAAAACTTGGGATTTTAAAAGGGATTGCATAAAATTTGTAGACTATTTAGGTAACATTGTCATCTTAATAATATTAAGTCTTTCATTCCATGAACAAAGGACATCTTTTTAAAATTTAGGTCTTCTTTAATTTCTTTCAGCAATGATTTATAGTTTTCAATGTATAAGTCTGTGCCTCCTCAGTCAAATTCATTTTTAAGTGTTTTATTCTTTTTCATGCTATTGTAAATGCAATTGTTTTCTTAATTTCTTTTCAGATTCTTGTGCATGGAAATACAGACAAATCAGTTGTGTGTTGATTTAATACCCTGCAACTTTGGTGAATTCACTTATTAGTTCTAACAACTTTATTTGTGTGTGTGTGTGTGTGTGTGTGTGTGTGTGTGTGTATTCATTAGCGTTTTCTACATAAAGGATGGACTTCTTTTCCAATTTGGATATCTTTTATTTCTCTTTTTGCATAATTACTCTAGCTAGAATTTCCAGTAATATGTGAAATAGAATTGGTGGAAGCAGGCATTCTTGTCTTGTTTTTGATGTTAGGGGAAAAGCTTTCAGTCTTTTGCCACTGATTGTGTCATTAGCTGTGAGTTTTTGTATGGACTTTATCATTTGAGGAGATATATTCCTAGTTTATGTATTGTTTTATCATGAAAGAGTGTTGAATTTTGTCAAATGCTTTTTTATCATCAATTGAAATGATCATGTGGAGTTTCTCCTTCATTTTATTAATGAGTGACTGATTTTGTATATTGAAATACCCTTGTATTGCTGAGGTAAATCACACTTGGTCATGGTGTATAATCCTTTTAGTATTCTGCTGAATTTAGTTTGTTAGTGTAATGTTGAGGGTTTTTGCATCTGTATCCATAAGGAATAATGGTCTGTAGTTTTCTTATAGTATCTTTGTCTAGTGTCAGTGTCAGGCTAGTACTGGCTTCATAGGAATGAATTAGGATGTGTTTCTACTTCTCTTTTTGAAACAGTTTGAGGATTGGTGTTAATTCTTCTTTAAGCATTTAGTAGAATTAACCAGTGGAGTTATCTGGTCCTGAACTTTTCTTTGTTAGGGGTTTTTGATCACTGATTAAATCTCTTTACTTGTTTTATGTATACTCAGATTTTCTATTTCTTCTTGAGTAGATTTTGGCAGTTCGTGGTTTTGTTTTCATTTATCTCAAGGTATTTCTTAATTTCCTTGAAATTTATTCTTTGGTCTAATATTGAAGAGAATAGTTTTTGATTTCCACACATGTGTAAGTTTTTAATTTTTTCTTCTGAATATTCTAGTTTCATTCCATTGTGGTCAGAAAAGAAACTTTGTATGATTTTAATCTTTTTAAACTTATTAAGACTTCTTTTGAGGCCTAACAAGTAATTTATCCTGGAGAATGTTCCATGTACACTTGAGAAAATGTGAGATTCTGCACATGTCTGTACATGTCTGTTGGGTTCAATTGGTAAGTGTTGTTCAAGTCCTCTGTTTCCTTATTGAGCTGTCTGGTTGTTCTACATATTATTGAAAGTAGGGTCTTGAAGACTCTAAGTGTTATTATATAACTATTTCTCTCTAAATTTTGTCAATTTTTGCTTCATGTATCTTGGAATTCTGTTAATTATGTATGTGTTCCTAATTGTTATATCTTACTAATGTAACGTACCATTTATCAATATATAACATCCTTATTGGATGCTTATAATCTTTTTTACTTGAGGTCTATTTTGTCTGATAATAATATAGTCACCTCAGCTCTCTTTAAGTTATTATTTACACGGAATATCTTTATACATCTTTTGCTTACAACCTCTTTGTGTGTTTATATCGTAATAAAGTGACTGTCTTGTGGACAGCATATAGATGAATCATGTTGGTGCTGTTGCTGATTTTTTTAAGATTTTTAATTAAAATACAGGTAATATACAATATTATATTAGTTTCAGCTGTACATCATAGTTATTCAACAGTACCCACCTAGCTCTATACAGTGGTATTACCACATTATTGATTTTATTCCCTATACTAAAGAAGTGATCACCATGATAAGTCCAGCAACCATCTGACACTGTACCACCTTATTACAATATTATTGATCTTTTCTCCCATTTATAAAAGTTTCAATTAGATTTGACATTTGATATTAGCTTATATTAATTTCAAGTGTACAGCATGGTCTTTAGACATTTATATAATTTAGGAAGTGATCCCCCTAACTACTACCACCTGGTACTATACATAGTTTTTACCATATTATTGATTATATTCCTTATACTTTACATCCCAATGACTATGTTGTAACTATCAATTTGTATTAATACCTTTACCTTTTTCACCTTTCTCCCAACCCTATTCCCATCTATCACCCTGATAGATCTAATACCTATCTGGCACCATACCTAGTTATTACAATATTATTGACTATATTCCTTATGCTATACCCTACATCTCCATGACTACTGTATAACAACCAATTTGTACTTCTTAATCCCTTCTCCTTTTCACCCATCCCTAACCCTTTCTCATCTAAAAGAAGTCCCTCTAAGATTCCTTGTAATACTTTTTTGGTGGTGATGAGCTCCTTCAGCTTTTTTTTTGTCTGAGAATATCTTTATCTGTCCTTCAATTCTAAATGATAGCTTTGCTGGGTGGAGTAATCTTGGTTGTAGGTCCTTGCTTTTCATCACTTTGAACAGGGGTCGGCAAACTGCGGCTCGTGAGTCACATGCAGCTCTTTGGGTATATTCCATTTTAGAAGTTTGCCGACCCCTGGAAGAGCCAATCCTGTCCTTCACAACAATTTAAAAATTATTCAAGAGCCATAAATATATTTTTACATAATCACCATTATGTGAATAATATCCTTTAAAAATTTTATAAATGAAACTGATTATTTTATTTTCAATTTTTCTTCAGAGCCACATGTATGTACCCAAAGAGCCACATGTGGCTCGCGAGCCACAGTTTGCTGACCCCTGGTGACTCTTCCGTCTCAAAAGTTTGCTGACCCCTGACTTTAAATATTTCCTGCCAATCCCTCTGGTCTGCAAAGTTTCTGTTGAGAAATCAACTGACAGTCTTATGGGGACTCCCTTGTAGGTAACTAACTGCTTTTCTCTTGCTGCTTTTAAAATTCTTTCTTTGTCTTTAACCTTTGGCATTTTAATTACGATGTGTCTTGGTGTTGGCCTCTTTGGGTTCATCTTGTGCTTTGGTGCTTTCTGTGTTTTCTGGACTTGTATGTCTATTTCCTTCACTAGATTAAGGAAGTTTACTGCCATTAGTTCTTCAAGTAGGTTTTCAATTCCTTGCTCTCTCTCTTCTTCTGATACCCCTATAATGCGAATATTGGTATGCTTGATGTTGTCCCAGAGGCCCCTTAAACTCTCCTCAGTTTTTTGGATTCTTTTTTCTTTTTGCTGTTATGGTTGGGTGTTTTCTGCTACCTTATTTTCTACATCATTTGTTGGATCCTCTGCTTCATATAATCTACTGTTGATTCCCTATAATATATTGTGCATTTCCATTATTGTATTCTTTATTTCTGACTGGTTCTTTTTCATGTTTTCTGTCTCAGTTTTTATGCTTCCTATCTCTCTGTTAAAGTTCTCCCTGAGATCACTGAGCATCTTATAACCAGTGTTTGGAACTCTACGTCTGATAGATTGCTTCTCTCCATTTTATTTAGTTCTTTTTCTGGAGCTTTGTTCTGTTCTTTTATTTAACACATGTTTCTTTGTCTCCCCATTTGGGCTGCCTTCCTGTGTTTGTTTCTATGTATTAGGTAGGGCTGCTATGTCTTCTGGTCTTAGTAGAATGGCCTTATGCAGTAGATGTGCTGTGGGGCTCAGTGGTGCAGTCTTTCTGGTCACCTGAGCCATGTGCTCCAGGTGTGCCCCTTGTGTGGGCTGTGTGGGCCTGCCTCTTGTAGTTAGAGCATTGGTTGATAATTGCACATCAGTGGGAAGGACTTACCCTTGGGCTCACTTGTTGTGAGGACTGGCTTTGGCTACAGAGAAAGAGTTGTTGTGCAGGGGCTGACCCGACATAGCAGGATCTGCCTCAGCAGGACTCTGGTGCCTGCCCAATTCGCCCCTTGAACGTGTTGTACTTGGAGGAAGCTGGGTGATGCTTCAGCTCATTTTGAAGCTGGCCACTGAGAGCACCAGTCCTAAGAAAAGACCACCTTGGAGGAGATCCACTATAGATCAAGTTCAGCCACAGCCCCACTTGGAGTCACCCAGCAGGAGCCACAAAGAAATCCACAGATGGCTGCCGCTGATGCTATGCTTGGATGTGCCTTCAGAGGCCAAACTACAAACCAAGGCTGGCTGCCACTAGTTCCAGCTTAGGGCTGCTCAGCCAGAGGTACAGGACATGCTCAAGCCAGATGCTGCTTATCTGGGTTCCACAAACCTTTGAGGGAACCTAGGAAACTCTGCAGCTTGAGCTAAGGCAAGTGGTTTGTATGAAAAAGCCACTGGAAGCCACTTGGGTGTGCCCAAAAGTTGGGTGGGATGGGGTCTTGAATCACCAGGGCGTGGCGAATGAACTGCAGAGATTCAGATATGGCGGCTACCTGTGTCTGCATGCCAGGAAGGGAGAGGGCTCAACAAAGAAACGACAGCCTCTGCCAGCTCCTCTGCCCTCTGCCTCTCCAACCCCTGTCCCAAGTCAGACAACTCAGTTCCTCACCATATATCCCTGCTGCCTTTCCAGCTGCTGCCCCAGCATGGGAGCTCAGAGCAAGTGATTCCATTGGTGAGTATGTCTGCACACAGTCCCTTTAAGAGGAGTGCCTGTGAGTGCAGTCACACTCAGTCTCACTCAGTCACAATCTCTGCTGGTTTTCACAACCAGAAATTATGGGGACTTCTCTCCCTGGCAATGGAACACTGCGCTGGGGTGGGGCTGGGACCTCTTGCTCCTCTGGGGGTGGGGTGGGGGCTCCACAGCTGAAATATTTCTCCCAATCTTTAATGTTCATACTCGGATGTGGGACCAGCCCATTCTGCATCTCTAAATTAGAGAATTGGGGAACGAGACCAGCCAAGTTGTTGTTCTTCAATCTTAGTTGTGGAGGGCTGTTCGTTGGCAGTTCGTGGCCTATAAGTTCAAGGTGCTGTGTTACAATCTTAGTTGTGGGTGGGCATAGTCACCATCCCATGTGGGAGTTGAACCAGCCGTCTTGTTGTTAACAGCACATGCTCTATCCACTGAGCCATCTGGGTGGCAGCTCAGCTCGAGATGCCAAGTTCAGTCTTAGTAGCAGGCAGGTGTAGCCCATCATCAAACAGGCAGTCTTGTTGTTAGGAGCACGTGCTCTCACCAGCTGAGCCATCCTGCCACCTGTTGGCAAGCTCAGCTCAGGCACAGCATCACTGGCCCATGTGGGAATTGAACTGGCAGACCTGTTGCTCAGAGCTCCCACTCTTAAGCTAACTCTTAACCAACTGAGTAACTCTGCCAGCCCCCTTGTACCAGTTTTGAGTTGGCTTCTTCTCCACGTCTTTAGCTGTAGAGCTTTGGTTCAGCAAGATTTCAGGCAATCTCAATGATGATTGTTTTGTGCTTTTGTTGTAATTTTGATGTGGTTGTGAGAGACGGTAAGCACAGCATTTACCTACTGCACCATCTTGGCATTCTCTGCTGTTGCTATTTGTATCCATTCTACCAATGTCTGCCTTTTAATTAGGAGTTTAATTCAGTGACATTGAAACTAGGTACTGGTGAGAAAAGATTTACTTCTGTCATTTAGTTATATGTTTTCTATCTATCTTAAATGTTTTTTGTTGTTTCTCAAGTCCTCTCATACTGCCTTATTTTTTGTAATTAGTTAATTTTTATAGTATACCATTTACACTCTCTTCTTTTCTGTATATCTATAAATTACTCTCAGTGATTACCTTGGGGATTACAATTATCAACTTAAACATATAACAACTTAGTTTCAATAGTACACAAATACTCTGCTCTTATACATCTCCTTCTGACCCCCTTCACATTGCAATTGACACTGACTATGTCTTTATATATTGTATACTCCCTAACTGAGATTTATAATTGTTGGTTTATGCGTTTGCCCCTTTAAATCACATGGAAATAAAAGAGTAGTTGCAAACCAAATGTACAATAATATTAGCTTTTATATTTACCAATGTATTAATAGTTACTTTTACCAGTGTTCTTTTCTTTTCTTTTTTCTTTTCTTTTCATTTTTCTTATGGCTTTGAGTTCCTGTTAGTATCTTTTCATTTCAGCCTGAAGAACTCCCTTTAGCATTTCTTACTTCTGCTTCCACACAACCCTTATTGGACTTAATTTTGTTAAATTTATTAATGCTTAAACTTTTATTGGTACACCTTTGAGGTTTGGAAGGTTTTCAGGCATAGCAGCTAGCATCACCTTCAACTATTCATATCTCATTTGACTCTTTTACCCAATGGATCATGCTTTTCCATTTTCTATATTCAGTGCTCAAAACATGTAGTATTATGTGACTTCTCCAAACTTCATAATCCTTAGCCAGGCTTTCACCAAATGTAATTGATTTCCCATTAAAAAGTTGTTCCTTTCCAATGGCTATCATTCACATTCATCTCTCTTCACTTCAGTTTTCACATTCAGCAAATACTTATTCTATTCCCATTTTGGTTCAGATCCTGTACTGAGCTTATAAAGATAAATAAGAAAAACATGGTTTCAATCTAGAGTCTGCTGAGCACATAACAGTGTTCTAACAAAACCTCTTCTGGACCAACTGGGCAACTGCACACACCGCTCCAGGTAGATCTTCCCACATGCTTTATTTTTCATATTCCTATTACTCATTAGATAAAATGTAAGTCTCTTAATCAAACGTGAAGCCTTGCCCTTATCTATTTGTCACACATTTTCTCCCACTTTCAATCACAATACTTTGATCTTTGTCATGTCTTTCTAGTTCAACATATCACATTTATTCCCAAACCGAGGTTTTTGTGTTGTACCTCACCTGTTTCCTTTTCCCTTTACCCCATTCAGGTTTCCAGTGATTTTACCTATCCCATTTATGAAGATCTGCTCTTCAAAAACACTGGGAAACTTATCTGCATTCAAATTTGCTCCTGACCATAGCAAAAGGTGTTCTTCCTCACAGATTTCTTTTTCCCCCTTTTTTCTTGTCTTTTTACTGAAAACAAATGTCTAAATAAAATAAAAATAATTTAATATATGGTAATTATTACCACAGACTTTAGAAACTAAAAGATTTTTTACATCCCTAACACGAGACCATCGGGTTCTAGTCTGATGGGGGTTACGTACTGCTTTGGGCATTGGGGGTCTGCGTCAGGGAGTGGAGCCAGACTCTAGAAAATTACTGGATGATTCGGTGTTATTTCTAGAACTAAAGGAAGAAAAAGACACAATTGCAGTAATCAAATATTTCAATTAAATTTTACTTCAGATAAAATTAGATACAAACAAATATAACTATATAAAAGAAACCACAAAGCACAAATTAATCTGATTTTAATTTCCTTTCACCAAAATTTCTTGTGATTTCTCTTATGATAAAGGTACCTGGGCACCACATTAGGCCATGAAGGATGCATAGGAGGAGAGAATGGACAATGTTCGATGTCTTGAAAGTAATTATGGATAAATTTCCAATAGTAATATGATACTACCTTTTTTAAATGTACAGTGCTTTCACTGATCTACTGGCTTATCATTCAAATTGTTTTAATGATATGGTACTTCTGGAAATACTAAAGGTAAAAATGGTACATGTCTTATGCTTTCTATAAGTATTCAGGATCAACTATAAATGACAAGAATGGAAAAAGAGTGTCAGCATTGCCAGCAAGAACAAGTCCTTAAAGTATATTTTTCCTCCTTGTCCCTTGATTGATGAGTTTAAATATTCCTGTGCACACTGCCCTTTGCATAAGGCCAGAAGCTGCTAGTTAGGGGATAATAAGCATAATGTTGTAATGTAAAGCTTGAAGACAATTTTAAGATTGAACTTGCACCATTATATTGCACTGAAAGTGTACCTGTGTAAAATCCATATTTTTATATGACATTTGGGGGAATAAGCAAACAAACAAAATGCACCACAGAAATCAATGTCATTGCATGTGTTGAATGTTCTCTTAAAAAACAATCCACCTGTTTCGACTTCTGAAAAATCTGCCAAGAAAGAAAGATGTTTGTAATTAATATGCCAATAGAAAATATCTCTAAGCTGACACATCATCCTGTTATGTCCCAATGCAACGTGGTCCTGGGCATCGGCCAGGGTGTGTCCAAGGGAAGCAGGGGAGCTTTAATGTTCCTCTAACTGGTTCTGCGTTACCACTTCTGGAACTTTGAGAACTTCTTTCAATGCAGACTGAGAGCCTTCTATGGACTTTGGTTTTGCAGCTATATTATTGTTGCATACTATTAATACAATAAACCAAATGACATAGTATATTATGTCCCAGACATCACAGCAATTGAGTACTGGCTCTATTACCTACTAGTTGAATGACTGGGTAAGTTGTTTAGACTTCTGAGGTTTAGTGACCTCATCCGAGCAATGGGAACAGTAAAAGCCATCTTAGATGGTTTTGTGAGGATTAAACAATTCATATATATATATATATATATATATATATATATATATATATAAAGTAAAGAACTAATTAGGTCTGTTTAGAAAACATTAGTTTCCCCTTCCTATAGAAGTCTATTTATGCAAATTTAACCATAACACCAAGTCCACACGTGCTGCAAATAGTTATTTTTTTGACAATATGAAGTTAAAAAGGATTATAGCTTTCTCATTCCTGGGTAGACCAGGGGTTCTGTGGTGCTACCACATAAACATATGTTAGAAACCAACACAGAGCAAATGCTGTGAGCCTTTGTTATCACTGACAGCAGAGAGTTGACCCCACACATAAGGCACTGTGTAGTTTTCTATCGTGAATGACAAATTACAACAAGTTTATCAACTTAAAACAACATCCATTTATTATCTACGTTTCTTTGGGTGAGAAATCTAGGCATGGCCTGACTGGGTTCTCTGCTCACAATCTCCCAAGGTGGCAGTCAAGGGGTTGGCCACATTGCAGTTCTTATGTGGAGCTCTGGGTCCAAGACCATTCAGGTGTTGTCAGAATTCAGTTCCTTGTAGTGGTGCAAGTGAGGTGCTAGGGGCCTAGAGATAGCCCCTCTTCACAGGGGTTTCATAGCATGGCTGTTTGCTTTCTTCCTGAGGCCAGCAGGAGAGCGTCTCTGATATTTCACTTTCTTTGAAAAGAGCCTCTCATTATGTCAGTTGCACCCAAGATGCCATCAATTTTGATGAGCTTAAAGTCAACTGATTAGTAACTAAATCACAATACTCAAATCCTATGACAGTCACAGCTTTGGTATCAGACAAACCTAAGTATAAAGACTGGTTCACCCACTGACTTGCTGCCAGGCTTTTTGTGCTGGATAAATATTTGTTGAGGGAGTTACCTTTACTTAGTCTCCGTTACCTGGTCTGAAATGTAGGGGTGGCTTATTGGGGATAAATGGCTATGGAGGGATCATTGAGTTACTCTATGTGATTTGGTCAGTATTGTGCTCAGCTTAAAGTAAGTGGGCAATCACAGCTGATGCTCTTCATATCTCTAAGGTCCCTTGTAGTTCTAACATCCTCAGAATCCAAGATTTGATCTTAATAAAATGTAAAACAATTTGTAGGGGAAATGGGAATTAAGCATTTTATATTGCAGTTTCTTGGATCTTGATTTGACAAGTATATTGCAATAAACTCATTAAATTAATCATAAAATAAAAGATTTATTTTTTTTTCTTGGAAGCTTTTAAACTTTATTACAGTAGGTGCAAAGGCTGACCCCTTGTGGCAAAGAGTGATGACTACAGGCTGAAATCCGTTGTTAGGATTACAGCTTGAAACATTTGCCGTAGACCATGCAATCTCCTGATAGTGAGAGGGCGGTGATGGCAGCTTGTGTACAGGAAACATTTCTGTATGTTGGCTGCGTTAGAACATCTGATTCTAGAGGGTTGCTGTTCTTTCTCAGTCGTAGCAGCTTTAGCCCAACTGTATTTTAAAAAGTAATCTATGAATAATGTAAAAACACTGCTGTTACCTGGTAAACTTTCAAGCAATATTATCCCTCTTCCATCTTAGGAAAATAGTTTTATAGACGAACTTTAATGCTTTATTATTCTAGTTAAAATATCCCTATGAAAATACAATATGTCTGCCTACTAATTTTTAAAAATGTTTTTGTTTCATCTCATAGCAAAGTAATGTTACAAATATTTCCTTTATGTTGCAAAATATATTGCACATATCAAAATGAAGGGAAGAAATTATTTAATGCATGGCTCAAATGATGCAACAGAGATTTCCTTATCATTTTCTCAGTATTCTTCGCATTTGGTATGGAAAGGTCACATGGGATAGTGGGGATTACTGGCTGCTGTAGGTCAGGTTCTCATGGGATCTTGTATAACATTTGGCTTAGAGAAATTAAAGAAAAAAAGCCCATTTTCTAGGCTGTGTTATCTGTAGTCCCCAAGTACACACAGTGCCTGTTGAAGTTTGTTTTTTAAATAAAAAATAACATGGATTGGTGACACTGAAGGAGACATTTCATACTGAAGTCAATCTATTATTTATGTTTTTTAAAAATTTAATGTGCTTAAATAAATTTTACCTAACACATCACTGTGATGACAGTTCATCTACAAAATGATAAAAGTATATAAAATGTAATGCAGACATTACTGAAAATTTGAGACTTAAAAATATACTTTTGTTGCTTACTTGATTAAATTAATTCATCAAGTTCAAATGTAGTATTTCTGATTGTTACAAGTTGCATTTATGGGGCCGGCCAAGTGGCTCAGTTGGTTAAGAGTTGGCTTAAGAGCACGAGCTCTGAGCAACAGGACCGCTGGTTTGATTCCCACATGGGCCAGTGATGCTGTGCCCAAGCTGGGCTGTCATTGAGCCTACAAAACTGCCTGTTCGATGGTGGGCTATGCCCACCCGCAACTAAGACTGAACTTGGCACCTTGAGCTGAGCTGCCGCCCAGATGGCTCAGTGGATAGAGCGTGTGCTGTTAACAACGAGGCTGCTGGTTCGACTCCCACATGAGATGGTGGCTATGCCCACCCGCAACTAAGATTGAACATAGCACCTTGAGTTTAGAGGCCATAAGCTGCCGATGGGCAGCCAGATGGCGACTGGCGCCCTCCACAACGAAGATTGAACAACTTGGCTGGTCCCCCTCGCCTAATTCCCCAACATTGTTCCCCTCCCCTAATTCCCCAATAAAATCTTTAAAAAACAAACAAACACAAAACAAGTTGCTGTTTATGTAAAGCTTTCAGTGTAGATTATCTGTGTGTTAAAGTCATACAACAACCTCCCTCAGCAGCTCTACCCTAAACCAAACCTCTAAGAGATGGAGTTAGAAGAAAGAGTATTTTTGCAAATGCTTAGCCAAGGAGGCACATACTTTTTACAAGTTTGTAAAAGTTTTCCTTTATAATTGTAGTGTGTAAAACCATTAGAATACTGTAACCAAAAAGTTTTTGTTTGTTTGTTTTCCTAATTTCTTAGGTTAATAAAGTATGTCTTTTCAATATGATATTCAAAGTTGGCTGGTTTTCAGGGAGAACTGCAGAGGGAACAAATGCAGTTTTTCCAGGACACAAGAAGCTGGCACCAACACCTTTTAGTCTTCATCTGCTTCAGGCTTCACAACTAAGAGACTTGACCCTATTAAACGCTCTATTCCATGCTAGAAATAAGGGCAAGACCCAGCACACGAACCCAAACTTACCATAGACCTCTGAGCCTGTCCAGGAAGTCCTTGAACTTTGCTTTGACTCTCAACTTTATAATAAAATGTAAAATTGCTAGGGGCCTGTCAATTCGGCTCATTGCATATTCTCAGCAGTAGTAACTAATGGTTTTAACATAGAAAATTATATCATTTTCAGACAGTTAATAATATCAATATTCTAATTTATCTTAAAAGAACCAATAATCCATAGTAGACAGTAGAAAAGACCTGAAAGGATTACTGTAAAAGAATTAGCCTTTCCTTGTATCGAATTACAATGAACATAAAAATTTTAAATATCAAAAAAATATCAAGACGTTTTAAATCAGTATTTTCAAATCCTCCACACACAAATCCTGCCTTCTTCATTCTACAAAACTTCAGCAAAAAAACCCACAAGGAATTAAACAAAGAAAATATATGTTAAGATTGTGAACAAGTAGCAAACCGAGATCATTTTATTTTCTCATTTGCTATCTGCTCTGGCAGGATGGCAAATTAAGTCACACTTGAAACGGCAAGATACTTCCTACAGAAGACGAAAGAGGCAGAGCAAATGACCCGGATAATCCACAAACTCAGTGAGCAGTCCTGGGATAACAGAGAGCTGACTGGAATGAAATGGAAAAGAGCAAATGATGACTGTATACACAAACCATTAGTCTTCAGAACTGTTTTGAAACTGCGTGGTGATATGCTGATCACTTCCTTGCAGAAAGACATTTTCAAAGATTGCAAGGGTGCAGGGGAGAGCAGCAGAAATGACTATGCATGGGCTTCTGGAATAATGATGCTTGAACCGCCTCTGCACCACTCTGCAAAAGGAGTGCCCTCAGACTCCCGGCACTTCTCCCGGTGATGGTCTGGCTGCAGACCACCCCATTTGTGGCTAGGAGCGAGAAACACGAGTCCCAGTGAAACAGTTTTTTTATGAAATTACTTGAAAATCTTGCTATCAGTAGGTGTTGGTATTAAGCTGGAAGAAATATTTTAAAATATTTTGCAAAGACTTTAGAAGAATAAAACAATCTTGGCTTGGGAGCCAATCAGCCCTGCCACTCCCTGGTTATGTAATCAAAGACAGGTTACATAAACAATTATGGCTTTGGTTACTAAGCTGGACCTTATAGGAAATAAATCGGCTAATTAATGAGAAACAATTCTAATTGTCAAGGGCTATAACAATGATTGATATTTTAGCTATGTGTTTTGGTTGGGTATATATGTCGCCCATTCTTACTGAATGGGAAAGAGTTAAACAACAGTAAAAGCATAGGCTGCTATATTGGCTGGAAAGTTTGAATAAAAACAAAATAAGTTTCATAAACTCAGTGCTTCTATGCACTGGTAGATATTTTTGTTGGGGAGTTATTTTATTTTTGCTAAAATCCCCAAAGTCTATTTAATGCTTTCTTACCATCAAAGCAGTAATATCTTCATTGAGAAAGAGAGAGAGAGAGAGAGAGAGAGAGAGAGAGAGAGAGAGAGAGAGAGAGAGAGAGAGAGAGAGAG
>NW_017731775.1:152242-177151 GCF_001890085.2 Hipposideros armiger | reverse complement strand
GAGGGAGAGAGAGCGGGAGAGAGAAAGAAAGGAAGAAGGTGGTAGTTATTTTGTAGAATATAAACATATTGCAAAAGAGTAAAGACACTTGAATAAAGCAGCAAATTAACTGGAACTACAGAAATGTTGTCAGGTCAGGGGTGAAACTGGCTCAATTTTCAATGTAACTTTTGAGATGTCTGTGCAATTAATATAAATATCTAAGTGGAAGAGTTCTTTCATTTTGTTTTTGTAGTAAGATATAATTGACATATAACATTATTTTAGTTTCAGGTGGACAGCACCATGATTCAATGTTTGTATATATCATGAAAGGAAGTGTCCTTTTAAACAAGGACAGAATGATGGGAGTCCAGATAGAGTCAGGGCATAGACAAGAGCCACAGTTGGCAAAAAGTTCTTCCCACCTCTTCAGTGAGGAGATACTGCAGGTGAACACTGAAACCTCATGGATGCTATTTGTAATTTGTTATATTATTACATGTAAATGTGTATGGGTATATATATGTATATATAATTTTATATATATGAAAGTTAATGTAAACTTTTATATAATTGTTATATATAGTTTTATATAATTTTTATATATGAAACTTAATGTAAACTTTTCATTCTATTATTTTCAGAATAGACCTCGAAAAGACTTTTTGTTGTCCTAGTATATCTCTTGTGACAGATAACCCTTGCAGGTAATTAATGTCCTATATTTCACACTTATGTGTCATGCCCACCTCTTCATTCATTCATTCATTCATTCACTCATTAAATAAACATTTATAAAGCATTTACTATGCCTTAGATACTGTGCTTTTTACATGAAGATTAGTAAGGTAGAAGAATCTTGATTTCAAGAAATTCAGCATCTTGTGAAGGGTGGATGGCATTAAAATACATAGGTTTTTAAGCAAGCAATCATCATCTTTATCTTATCACTCTTATCCAACAGATTCTAGAAAAACTTCATCTAATTAATTCACTGGTTTGGACCCCAAGAAGAATATGTGAATCTTCATCAATTCATCTATTGTTTATTGAATGTAAAATGCTGGGCTGACTTTAAAAACCATTATAAGTCTAGCTCCTCAATATTTACCCAGAAGTCAAATGTCTCATAGTTAATTAAGTGTAAAATGAGTGTGACTGAGTCAGTTCTTCCGTCAAAGATCAGCTGTCCAGCTGAAATGGAATAGGTCTACTTATAGGACAAAAGCAACAAAAATATTAGCCTATGGCTATTCAAGATGGTTAATTTGATTTAGTGGGAGAAATTATGAATAAATATTAAAACCCAGAAGAAGCATGGTGGTTACTGTATAATTAGTAATCATGTGCCAGTCATAGCTTTTAATTATATTGCTTAGACTGTAATAAGGCAATCAATTCAGATCAGCTTGGATTTTGGCTTCAAAAACCTGGCACAATGGGTGCAACTTGTTAATGCCCACAATGCTATTTTCTTTCATTTTGCTATGGCAGCCAAATTATTCTTCAACAAATCAATCCATCTCTCACATTTGCACATGTTGAGCCAAAATAGAGAAAACAGGAAAAGCCATCAGCCAGCATCCTGTCCCATCAGACCTGTGAGTGTCCACTACCCATCATAGGAATACTAACCTTTCATGTGAATGGCCATCACCTTCACCATTCCATCTGCTCTGAACAGAGGGAAGAGAGGACCGTTATATATTTTGCATCAGGCTTCTAATCCTGCCAGATTGCCATGGTCTTTAACCATATGTCACACATTATTACAGAACAGATCTTTTTATTTGCATGACAAGCTGTGGATTCTGGACAGCCCTCCAGGGCCACCTCCACGTAGAGCGCTGAGTGTCTTCTGGATGTTTCTCCAACAGTGATGAAGAGCACAGGCTTTGGCTTGTCAACACCAGACTCAAACTGCAGTGCCTCCGCTGTGGGATCTTGAGCAGGCTACTCTCTCTGGGCTTTGGTCTTCTCCTCTGTAAGCTGGATGTTTACAAACTTACCCTGCGGAGTTGGCTGTAGAGGCAGGTAGCATCTCGCAGGAGAACGTGGGCTCCACACCAGCGTGGGACCAAAGCTTGCTTCTCTACTTACTGCTCATTTGACCAGGGGCAGTTTCCTTCTTGGTGCGTCACTTCCCTCATCTTTTAAATGGGACTACTTACACTGTCTCCACTGAGGGTTCTTAAATGGCAATTAAATGCATAAACAAAGAACTGCACGTGCAACATAAGTAACTGTGTAAAGTGTTAGCAATCATTATTATAATTTTTTTGTAAAGATTAAGTGAGATAATTTTAATTTTCATTTAAAAATTAGAGGAATGCCTGGCACATAGAAAACACTGCAAGGTGGTGGCAGTTATTATTTTATTGATATACCTTTAAATTATGTTTTACATGAACTGTTTCTTATCCAGCAGAGACTTTTTTGTCCCTTGATGATTGGGTAAAAGTGTAGCTGTATAGCAGCCATTACCTTAAATGTAGAGTACGAACAACTGTTTAGTCCAAGCACAACGGTACTCAGGGTTGGATATTTTTCTTTCTATTGGCTCAGATTTTAACACAGCAGGCATTAACATTCTGAAATGTTTTTGTGACTCCCATATGTGACTGAGATCTTTTGGAAATGTGAGATGTACTGCCATGTTGACAAAGCACCTGTGTGGCAGGGTCAGCTCTTCCTTGGGTTGCAAAGATGAAGTTGACTTTTCAAGGGGCTGTTTGTCTGTTCTTGTCTTAAAAAAGATAATTAGAAATCCTGGCCTTGAATTCTTTGCTCAGATTGGAGGGAAAGTATAAATGGTTACCAAACAGAGACTTTGGTTATGCATACAACCCCCTGCAGACTTCATACAAAGGGCTGAAGAAAGCAGCATGCCTTTTTCTGTAAACTGGAAAGGATTTGGAGAGAAAGAAAATGTATGTGATTCTCTAATAGGATTTTATTATTTTTAAAGTTATACCTAACTACAATTCAAATGGAATTTCCAGGACTAAGCTTCTAGTGTATTCTCTTTGTTACTGTAGAAGACTTATAATGAAAATATTCAATAGTTTAAATAACCAAAAACGACATTCAATATTGTTACTGTATTATGGGTTTCCAAGTTTAACAAGATATATCTTGGCCAGGCAAACAAAGAAACATTTCCTCAATTTTGGGGAGCAATGTATTTTTACTTGTCTTTTATGTTGCACAGGTTATGGGGGTAAAAGCAGATTTCGGGGGGGAAGAAGGGTTAATTGATTGGCAAAAATTATCTAATTAATCGATACAAGTGCATTAACACCTATTCTCTGTTGTTGTTGCTGTTGTTGTTATTTTAATCTATTTACTTCAAAAATACCATCCTTAAATACAATTTCCTTATGTCTTCCTGACAATATCTTTTAATGTAGAAATATAAATTCTACTTCATTTTGTTTTGTTCTCAGAAAAGATACCCAGCAATGTGTTAATTCTTCTGCTTAATACCCATTGATTTTTCTAATATTAGTGATTAGATATGGTTTTTTTTTCCCAGATCCTTTGCTTAACAAGAGATAATTATCTAAGAGCCAAGAGTCCTTTCACTATGTTTCCCCAATTAGCCTTTAGACATTTGTGCTGATACGGCATGTAAGGAGTTGTGTAGCAAAGGCTGTTTCTGAGCCTTGGGACTCACCATCATTACTGCATTACTGTCATTCTAGGGGATTATCAGGCTCATTGCACACATGTCTTTGCACAAGTCAGTCTTAGTCACTGACCAATTGAGTAACTGATTAACTGAGCCTCTAAAATGTCTTCATCACAAAATTGAGCTTCGTGCACAAGAAGTATAATATCGATACAAAACTAGTAAAATATTGATAAAATAAACAGCAATTAATATGATAATGGGAAAAACACAGATATTGGAATTAAGTTCATATCAGGCTTTCTTTGGCAGGTAATTTAATTTCCTAAATTTTGCTTTCTTGTCTATAAAATGGGGCAATGATACCCATCGAAATATTATGAAAATTAAGTGACTCAGTGATTGTAAAGTGTCTCTTATTTCTATTCACATTAGATTAACTAAAAGAAAGGGCCAGTGAGCTTATTTCTCTGCTGACTGGTTCATCTGTCCCCAGGAACCATCTTGCAACCAGCTCACCCTAGATTGAGTCTGAGATTCACCAACAGCATCACCATAGCTGAGTTTGCATTCACCATGATTCAACGGCCAAGAAACGACCTATAACAAAGGCCAGATGACAAATGCACCCTGAATTATATTTAAAGTAAGCATAGGCATCAGAGAAAAGGGTTTGGCAATCAAACAGATCTCTCTGATCTAGCTTAAGTTTATGATTCATACATTACTTCTACTTAGGTCATTCTAAAATGGTAAGATGTGAACCAGAGATCTCCAAAATGTGGGCAATGCATGCCTAGAGAATGAATAATGGAATTTATTTTATGTGGCCACTGAATCTGAGTCTGATTGGATTATACTTTACTGTCCATATATTTATTATATGTATTTCAAATCACTGAAAACTAAGAGATTTTTATAACCACACATAAAAAACAACAGCCTCACACCAGTAATATCTAATTAGAAAATATAATAAAAGCAAATTATCATATTCTCAATAGCAACAAAAACATATAGGAATAAATCCAATAAAAAGGTTATAAGAACTAGATGGAGAAAACTTTAAAGCATTATTGAAAAATGTGAAAGAATATCTGAATAGATGGTGAAGTATAACATGTTAATAGCTAAAAAGGGGCTGTATTACAAAGGTGTCCATTTCTCCGGAGGTAATCTAGACATTCAATGCTTATTCATTCAAAACATCTTACCAGAATTTCTTTTGTGGAAATTGATCATTTTAGCTTAAAATTCACACAGAAGAGTAAAGAGCTAAGTGTAGCTAAGATGTTTTAAAAAAGAAGTTGAGAAAGTTTTCCATTTAGATAAGACAAATTATAAAGCTATAGCAATCATGTGTGTGATAGACAAATTGACAGGCAGAACAGTGAGAGCCAGACATGCATGTATGAAAACAGAGGTGGCATATGAATCAGTGAGGAAAGGAGGGGACATTTGATAAATGGTTCTGGAATCATTGCTTATCCATACAGGAAAAAAACAAACCTTACCATTCCAGATACAAAAATAAACTTAAAATGAATTAAAGTCCTAAATATATTTGAAAAAAAAATTAGAGAAAATATCATAAAAGGGAAGAATTTCTTAAATAAGACACATACCAAAAAACTACTTAAAATATCTATTCAACAAATTATACACCATAAAAAACATTAAAGAAATATACAGCCTGGGAGAATATGTTTTAAAAACACATAACTTGCAGAAATTATTATTTGGAATTTATAAAGAACTTCAACATGGCAATCACGCAGTGGGCAAGAGGAGATAAATAGGAAATTTACAGAAGAGAAATCTGAATATATTGCAAATATGTGACAATCTCACCACCCATCAGATCAAAGCAAATTAAAACAATCAGGTACGATTAGACACCAATTAGATTGATAAAAATGTAAAAGGAAAGTAATGCCAACTTTTGGCAACTATATGGGGAAATGAAGACTTATGTCATATGCTGTTTTTGGGAATGTAAATAGGTGTAACCAATATCGAGGCACAATTTGATGATATAGAGTTAATTAAAATGCCCAAATCCTAAGACCAGAAATACTGCTCATAGAAGTATATAATAGGGAAAATCTCTCACATGTGTTCAAGGAGACATACACAAAATGTTTATGACAGCACTATTTTTAATACTGAACAACTGGAAAGAATCTGTGTATATCAAAAGAAGAACTTGTGATTTAATGGTGATGCATTCAAGAAATTAAATACTATCCAGAGTTAAGGAAATATAAATGTCAGCATGGGTAAACCTAAAAACCATGACATTAAGTAAAAACCCAAAATTTAAAAGGGCACATTTTTTTTTGCAAAAAAGCATGTAAAAATACTACATATTTTTTATAGTTACATTTACAGAATAATGTAAAATCATTTCTATTAAGGATAAATTCCAAATTCAGAATGATAATGAGCTCTGGAGTGGGAAGAAACGGAATGGCATCAGAGGAAAATACAGAGGAGCATTAATATGTGTCATTAAAGTTTTGTATCTTTTAAAAATAAGCCTAAGCAAATATGGCAAAAGATTTGTCAAAATATATCAAGAGATGATCAAGCTGGTGGTTCACACCTGTTTTAGATATCATATTTTTCGCTTCTAGGATTCCCCTTTTATTTTTTTCAGTTTCCCTAAAGTTTATTTTTTTTCATATCTCCCTGAAGTTTTCCATCTTATTACCCTTATAATTCCTTTCCTATAAATTCTCTTCCATATTTATCCTAAGTATTTAAAAATATTTGCCAAGTATTTTTAGTATTTAGATTGTGAGACTGCTTCTACTAACCTTTTCTTCTCATGATTATGGGCCCTCCTGTTTGTAAGTCTAGTAATTTTTTTAATGTATACTGTACATTATTGATGATGCATTGTAGAAACTCTAACCGTTGTCACTTCCTCTAAAGAGTGTTGAGTTTTGTTTTAGAATGTGATTAAACTACTGGCATATGTTATTCAATCATACTTCCTGGGAGTAGTGAAATAAAAATATGCTCAGTAAAAGGAGGGGATGTGGGAACTTGCTGAAAAGACCTAGGTTCCAATATAAAAGAGTTTCTGGTGGGCAACCCTAGAACAATTTGAGCAACAAAATAATGATGGCACTGGATTATAACTTATAAAATAAATCTGCTGTCCATGAGATTATGCTGATATAAAAAAATTGAATATATAGATACATAGGGGAAAAGAGAAAGGTCTTTCTTACAGAAAAAGTCTAATTAGTATATGTAGAACATCTGAAGAAATATAAACTCAACATTATGGCAAACACCACAATAATACTTGCTGCAGAGAAGTTCAACCAATTGATAATAAAATGATTGTTTTAGCACAAATAAGATGCATAGTCTCAAAGTATTTCTTACAAAATATTCATTAATTATGAAAAGAAAAATAGCAACTTTACAGTGGACAAACCCTGCAGACACCACTTTAACCAAGTAATCAAGGTTAATAACACCAGAAACAAGACGTATTGACATCACACACTATCTGATATGATGCAATAAGAAAGGCATATTACTTCTGCGCCATTCTTGCATAAAATACATAATCTCAATCTAGTCAATAGAAAACACCAGACAAACCTAAACTGAGGAACATTCTACAAAATAATAGACTAGCCCTTATCAAAAGAGTCCAGATCAAAAAAGGCAAAGAGAGAATGAGGATCAGAAGAGATTGTCACTGCTCAGAGAAGATTTTAAAAGCTAAAACAATGTGTCCTGGGATCCTGGATTGATTCAGGAACAGGATAAGACATTAGTGAAAAGTTGATAAAATTTGAATAATGTCTGCTTTGAAGTTTAGTTAATAATATTGTACCAATGGTAAGTATCTGTTTTTGAGAATTGTACTATGATTATGTAAGATACTAGCATTAGAATAACATGAGTGAAGTGTATAGGAGAACTTTCTGCACTGTGTTTGCAACTTTCTGTAAATCTAAAATTACTTTAAAATAAAAAGTTTTAAAAAATTACTGGTGTATCACTTGGATTATGTAGTCTTCTTTTAAGCTCTGTTAGGGTGGTCCCTTAGTTTTAAGGATTTGGTCCTTAGTTTTGGGATTCTTTGGCACAAGTGTTTCGCGATTATTTATTTAAACTATAACTATAAAACAGTACACTTGTCATTAGTTCCAGCCTGTGGCCTTTTGGGAGTTTCAGTGGCAGTCTGAGCATTTACTAAGGCCTTCTACACTGGTGAGACTTGAACTCCTAACTCTTGTTTCTGCAGCATCTGACAGCTACTGCTCACAGCTGCTCCTCAAATTCTCTCCTCGTATACTCAGTCCAAAGACAACGAAGGATTTGAGATGAATTTATGTGTAGATATGGGGGCTCTCCCGCTGTGGCTTCTTTTATTCTGGGATTTCCTGCCTCAATTTCTCACTGCTCTGACTACCAGGAATTCTACCCAGCTCTTTGGCATGCTAAAATGGCTGCTTTCTGCTTGCGACTTTCCTTGTGTGCCTTGTGAATTGGCCCAGTGGAAAGCTGGACATATATGTTTCCCCCTCAGCTTCTGCCTAGCTTTGGTTGCCCTCTAATGTCTTTTATTTTGTTATTATTATTAGTTTCAGGTGTACAGAACAATGCAATAGTTATCCTTTACACCCCTCACAAAGTAACAACCCCCTTCCCCCCATCCACTGCCCTCCCACCCCCAAGCCCTCTAATGTCTTAAAGCTGTTGTACTTTTGTATTCTTGCCCAAATTTCAAATTATTAAAAGGAGGGGTACTTTGATATAAGCTACTCTGCTGGTATCAAGACACCAGCATGTAATAATTTTTAATGCTTAAATAATTTTATACTGTAAAATATTTTAAAAATAGAATTATTATTGGTATGTCAGTACATCTTAAAGGTTTCTTCACAACCCTCATGGCCATCCCAGGGCAAAATGTAAGATGGCCTTAATGTGTTCTTTGGCCTCCGCTCCTTCCTAATAGCACCGTTCCTTCAGTTACAGATTCCTGGCCCTTGCGTCTAGATATTTCTCCAGGGTTCCATTTGCCTTTATTTGAGTATCAGTTTATCCAATGCCCTCTTCAGTCTCAATACACATATTTATTGAATGAAAGGATAAAGGGAAAGATAGTGGGAGGGACAGAGGGTCTCTGCTAAAGCAAAGCTCTGCAGCAGGGCACCCAACCCGGCAAACCTCAGGTTACTTAAAATCGCTACAACAATCAATGATACCATTTTATTTTCTGAACATCTGTCATTAGTCAGCTAAGATGGTAGCTGCTCTGTAGGTCCTCAGACTTGCTGTTCCGCTTTGTGATTCACTGGTTTGCTGATTCATTCCCATCTCTCATACAATGTCATCTCTTCCCTTGAAGAGACTTCATGATCCCTTTCCCTAAAGAGCATCTCCTTTGTCACTCTCTGTCCTGTTCCTCTGCTTCGTTTTTTCTTTATATTAGTTATCTCTAATAACAATTGACAGATCTGGATTAAAACTCAGATGTTCTGACGTCACGCCCATTTCTTCTTCCAGGATGGCAGCAAGTGAATTCAAGGGTAAGATGCTCAGGCTGGGGTGAGGCCAAGGACAAAGGACGACATAGTGGCAGGGACTTCTGCCCAGTGCCTCCTCAGCATGCATCCGAGTCGCTCCTCTTTGAGGTTGGCCTGGCTCTCTTTGCTTCTAATCATGTTTTATGCTCGCAGCGTCTGTGGGCTAACCCTTATTGGAAAATGGAGCTAGGTTAACCCATTAGTGTGGATTCTTCTCCTCCACCAGCTCCCTTTTCTTGAATTTGTTTGCTGAGCTTCTAGAGAGTGAAATAGTTAAGGAAAGCGCCTCAGAGGCTGGGAACTAAATGAGGTCAGCATATCTGTGCTCATTTTTATTGCACAGAATTCCACAAATAAGGATGACTCATCGAGGGCACGTTAATCTCGAAAAACCTACTTTCTCTGTTACTGACTGCTGGGAGGACCAAACCTGGGGAGACATTAGGGAAGCAGTTCTAAACAATTTCATTGGAAAGACCAACATAACTAAAATACAACGCATTTCGTATATCAGCCAAGTAAACTGGGGAGACAAGAGTCCCTTTTGAAGGCACTTGAAGAAGTTGCCCCGGAAATCCACTCTATGAAGACAGTTTTTCTAAAATCTGTTTATAGACATAGCGACAAACTTTATTAGCTGTGGGCTCGGGCATTTTCAATTCTGCAGTTGGTGGGGATATGTGCAATACAATTGTATTTCAATTTGTTACCACGTTCAGTCCAAATGTACTGAGAAACATGTTTGATAAGATGAAATGGGTCTGCTTTGGGTTGTGCAACTTAACTTGCTGATATCTTGCCTCAACCAGAAAAGCACTATGTAGGAGAATAATATCCTGAAATAGTTGTTTGCTTTCCCCATATTTATAAATAGGGCCATTTGTGACTTGAGTGATGGCACTCTGCGATATTCACCTCCAAGTCCCTGGACTCTGACTCTGTCTTAGTGTGTCATGTCAGAAATTGCTTTTCCAACTTCTCTTTTTCAACTCAAAGTTGCATTAGTTTGCATTGTGAAAAATATGTTTGTTTGTTTGTTGGGAGTGTTTGAAATGTGTGGTTTTAGCTGCAAGCTGCATTTCTATTTAGTTATTTTGCAAAGTTCTTTCCCTTATATTGCAGTAGTGAATCAGCAAAATGTAAAAATAAAATGGTTTGCATAGTCTCCACACTTCTTCAGATGGTGAGGGTAGGTGGTACAGACCTTCACCACTTCACCTGGATTGGGTCAAAAGAGCCAGACCCACTGTGGACAGAAGTGCCATGTGGGACTGTGGACAGAGCATGATCTCCCCCTTAAAGGCAGCAGCAGCAGCTACTGATTTCTGGCCAGATGTTGTCATTCTAGAATGTGGGCTTGATGTTGCTAGGTTTAAGAAGCTAGAAATCTGAATTTTCATTGAAATCTCCCAATTTTTAAATGTTAACAACCAATCTAAATTTTTAAATATACAAACAAGCTACTAAATAAGAGGAAACAGGTGTTCAACGTTTGATAAGTTGGCCCAGGTGCTAAATAGTCAGTCCCTCCCCCAGAAGGAGTTGTAAGAAGCAGTAGACTCCCTCACCCACGAAAACTCATTTGCGTCTAATACATTTTCAACAGAAGGATTGACTCAAATATCAATTTCCCAGTGTCTAGGTCAGGGATCGACAAACTTTTGAGACGGAAGAGCCACCAGGGGTCAGCAAACTGTGGTTTGTGAGCCACAGGCTCTGAAGTACAATTGAAAATGAAAATAAAACTATCATAGTTTCACTTATAAAATTTTTAGAGGATATTATTCACATAATGGTGATTATGTAAAAATATATTCATGGCTCTCGAAGAATTTTTAAATTGTTGTGAGGGACAGGATTGGCTCCTCCAGGGGTTAGCCAACATTTGAGACAGAACGTACCCAAAGAGCCGCATGTGGCTCATGGGCCGCAGTTTGCCGACCCCTGCTCTAGGTCATTTTGACTAGATACGATCCAGGGGTTGGCGTGGTGCTGGGTGGTGAGTGGGTGGGGTGCTCCTCCAGCAGGATCTCTCAGAGTGGCTTTCGCAGCAGTTTCAAGTCAGCACAAGGCTCCACAGTAAGCTTTTGCAATGCTTCTTTGAAGAGTGCCTCTTTATCCTTGGGGGTCATCCAGAAGGTAGGTTTCAAATCAAACAACACACACACACATCTAAAGACAAGCACACTTCTCAGGGGCAGTATGGTCTAATCCACATGAAAGAAGAAAAGCGTTTTGCTAATTGGGATGAAATCTGCCCAGCTGGCCTCCCTTCTAGTGGAGGTAGCGCTCCATGGCCCAGGGCAGTGTTAGTTCACCTTTGTTCTTCTGCCAGCTCTCAGTCCTTCCAGGTCTGCTGGGACATAAAAAATGGGATTTATTAAAAGGCCGCCTACCCATTGACTTCTTAATATCTATCACTTCGTTGTGAAAAACCCAGAAGAATCTTTGAAATTCTTTTCTTTTCCAAATGGGTCAAATTTTGGAAAAGGGTTATATAATCTTTGTACATAGAGAAAGGTTATTTCTAAGTGACCTCTAAGGGTTGAAGATGGGTGGTTGGGTGGTTTGTAAGTTTAGAAAGCTGCATATGAAGTCCCCATTAATAGGGAATGAATCAAGATCATGAGTGGGAAATTCTGACATTTTCCTGCTTTTTTCCCATTGGTTTTAGGGTGGGCAATTTTTAGTATTAATAAGACAGTAATTTATGAGAAACTATTGACATATATTTTATTTGGAATTGATATTAAAATGTATTATATTATACATAGATGCATTTTGCAGCAATAATGAAAATGTAGAACATTGTGTCTTTTCACAAATGAATTCTTCTCTTTGCAGTCAATGGGAATTATTGCTCAATAGGCCTTTCCTTTTTAATTTTGGATTTTACATATTTACAGAGGTATTTTTAGTAAGAAATTAACAGTTTAATTTTTTTTTTTTTTTTTTTAGTTTCAAAGAGTTCTTTCTCTGGAATAATTGGGGGGAAAGGCTGTATTTCTATTAAGAAACCAAACATTGTGAACTAAATAGTTATAACTCTGGTGCTTCAATAATTTTTTTGCATATATACGCTGTGGCTAACACATAGAGGAAATGTATGTGCTTGGGGCCAGAAAGGCTAAACCCAGCTCCGCCCTTGCAGGCTGGAGCAACTTGGACAATCCAATCACTGCAGGTTGGGTTTCCCAGGAAGCAGCCTCTGAGACGGATGTGAGTGTTCTGGCGTTTATTAGGGAGCACCATCAAGATGAACAGCCTTTTAAGGGAGGGAAAGGAAGCAGGGTGAGCAGAGGAGAACTCAAGCTCCGAGGTATACCTGATAGCCTCAGCCACCCCCTGGGGGCTCTGGGGCTAGAATGTTTGGCCCTTGATACCCCTCCCTCAGCCACTGGATGATAGCTGCAAGTTGGGCGGGGTGTGACCTCAGGGTAGGCAGCTTTCTGAAGTTGAGGCTAGCTCGCCCTGCAGGAGCTGACAGCTGTAGACTGCGCACCAAGGCAACTCTCAACAGCTGGGGCAAATCCTTCCTTAAAGATGTACCTGGGTGAGGACTCTCTGTTCAGCTTCAGTTTCTCCGAGCTTCAGTTTCCTTATAAGCATTGTATGAAGACTGAATGCAATGCTGACTATAATCTACATAGCACAGTGCTTAGAACGGCATTACCTCACAATAAACACTAACTCTTATTATTATCACTCACAGGATTGTGGTTGACACAGTACTTTCAAAGTGCTTGTTCATACAGGAAATGGAGGCATTCTTTTAATACTTTCTACTTCACAAGGATGTATTTCTAGGCATGCCTTAGAGAAGTCAAAGGTACAACAATGTCTTGAATATTTAGTATTTTGTTTGCTTGGAGCGCAAAATTCCAAGGTGTAGTAGCTTCAGTGAAATCCAGAAAGCAGTGTTGTATAAAGATATAAAAATTCTGGGGGGTCTCACAGAACCCTTGGACAGGAATGAAGATGGATATTCCGATCAGCTGGCACAGGAAGACATGAGGGCGTGCTCTACAGCTTCAGCTCTGCTTTTCCAAGTAGCAGCAGCGTCGTTGAAAATATGTTTATACGTGTGTTTTTTGTTTTGTTTTGTTTTTTTTCAGCTGAGCCATCCTGCCACCAGTTGGCAGCTCAGCGGCAGCTCAGCTCAGCTTGGGCCAGGCATCGAACCGCTATTGCTTGGAGCTTATGGGTGCTTTATTCTCCTCTCTTGTCCTGTGGATTGCCTTCCTTCACGTCTTTATTCCCTAATGGCGTAAATGGGGTAATGACAATATCCAAGCTTTACATATCCAAGCAGTTCTGAAATCCCTGGAGGACACTGATTGATCTGACTTGAGTCAGGTGTCCAGTCCTGGTCCAATCAAGAGTGGCCAGAGTCACATTGTCATGTGGCTTTTTCTGTTTCACACACTGGATGGTTAGGTGCAAAGGGGCAGTGGAGTTTCAAAAAAAGAGAATGAAGGTACTGGACAGATAAAATGGTGGTGGCCATTGAACCTAGAAACTGGGGAAAATACTTTTCTTGGATGTTACCTTAGGGAAATGAAGGTAATGTGGATCACTGGCAAAAAAACAGATTATGGATCAGAGGGTAACAGGATTTATATCTGTTGGCAGAGAATCATCCCTTCATTTTTTTTTTTTCCCTAAATACAGTTGGGTAAAGGAGAGATGCAGTAAGTGGGCCATTGTTCTGGGAAACTGTCTAATCAATTCATGTTACAGGAATTTTACTGTCTGGAACTGATGGGGCTACTGTAGATGCAAGATTAATTCCTCATAGTTTGATGTTGCTTTTGTGATCCAAATTTTAGAGGGTTAAATAAACAGCCAATGTCTTACTTCCCTTGACCTTGTACTTAGTCTTCACAGTGAAGAGATATGAATTCAGTCAGAGTATAAAAATGATATCATTTTGTTTAGAGGGGTTTAGGAGTAGATGGTTCCAGTACAGGAAATGTTTCATCAATTATATGCAATATTTAAAAAAAAAACTACTAAATGAATTGCATTAAGCATAGTGTGCATGCCTTCAAGATATTTTGCATACTCTTTCTGCCAGAATAATCAACTTTGATGAGAATTTGATTTTCCCATTGTCATTTTCATTCTAATAGTCTCTTGCAGAAAGCATTCTAGGGAAAGAGCAGTTTATAAAAAGTGCTTCATAAACTCTAAAATAGCATCAGTGTCTCCATTGATGTAACATCTCTGCCAGCCCTGAAAGACTCACCGGAGTTAACTGTTACATTCACATCGAGTTTTTGAGGCTAAGTGGAGCTTCTAAAGTCTATTTTCTTAGACTGTCTAATTATTCTCTTTTCTCTGTAACATTTTCGGATATAATGAATGCCACTGTAAGCATTCTAATGTTCTTGAAATCGGCAAGAGTAAGAGAGAGGAATCAAATAATTTTGAATATGTATTTACTTACATCGAACATCCAATTCACTAGTTTGGGTGAATTTTCTCTCTCTGATGAGCAGCATAACTCAGCCTAGGAGTCAGACACACTTAGACACTTAGGTTTGAATTCTGGCAGAGCCACGTATTAGCTCTCTGGTCTTGAACAGCTAACACTCACTCTTGAGTCAGTAGATATCCCTCCATCTTTAACAGGTTCAGCATCTTCTTCATCATCTGGAAACTTTGTTTAACCTTTTAGCCTGCAAGCCAGCTCTTTTCTGATAATGTTTCCCCTGAAGCCCTCTCAAAAAAAGCTGATTTTCTTGTCTGTTATCCTTGTTGCCTTAGATGTTGCCCTTGGCACCCCTCTTCCCAACCTCCCTATAATTTCTGGACCATTAGGTCTTTTTAAAAAAAAAAGTAAAATAAAATAACAACAACGCTGCTTCTTTGAAGCTCACATCATCCACTTGCATATGCTTCCTCTCTCTTGTAACAATCAAAATTCCTTTCGCAGGATTCATTCATTGAACATTTTAGTCCCTAGATGGCACTGCTTTTTTCATCCAAACTTTTGCCATCATCTTAGATGAATTAAACATACATGCAGATGATTTCACATTTTACCCTCTAAGTTCTTAGACTGCCTCTTTCCAGTGACCTTTTGACAACTGCGCTACATTCACTCACTCCTATCATGTCTTGTGTTGTGTCATCACTAGAGACTACACCACTTCTTAAATCTCAAATTAAAAGCTCCCAACCATAGCTTCCTTTCATTTCAGCTCACACACTCAAGCACTCTTGCAACAACAATTTTTCAATCTCATTGCAAATTCTAATCCATTAATCCCACAACTTTCTATCCACTGGCCCTCCTATTATCATCATTCTTCTTTGTCTAGTGTACATTCTATTGTTCCTGGAAAGCAGGCCCTTCTCAGCTCAATGCCCAGGCTTGGTTTCCACACCGTGGGTCAAACCCGGGCCTCCAGGAGGAAAACCAGGAATCTTAGCGGCTACGTTGCCGGAGGGTGGGCCCTCCTTGGCATGGTGTCCGGGTTCTCGGCATCTCGAGCAAAGAGTTGAACAAGATACAGAGGTAAAGTAGTGAAAGAGCAGTTTATTAGAAGAAAAAGTACACTCCAAAGAGATAGGAGTAGGCCTGAGCAAAAGCATGGCTCAAAAGTTTCAAAAGGCACTGACTGGTGAGGACTTTGAGTTTTTATCCCTTTTTTTCTCTAGAATGGGCAGTTCCTCTTCAGGCATGGGACCACTTGATTGACATCTGTGATTGACAAATGGCTATTACCTCATTATTATTTTTTATTTTTTATTTTTTAGCTGAGCCATCCTGCTATTACCTCATTATTTCGTACTGTGCATGTTCCTTCCCAGGATTCAGTCTGTTATAATGATATTAATGCACTTCCAGGCATATGTATGATATTATAATGATGGTATAATAAGGCCCAGGTGAAATAAAGGTTGTGTGGCCTTTACTGAGCAGGTGTGGGTGACTGGTCTAATCTAGTTGAGTATTTTGTACCTATTTATTTCCTCATAGGGGCAGATAGTTACAATGAAAAGGGGAAGTTTTGAGTAGAGAGGGGAGGTCTTTTGGGCGGTTGCACTCTGTGGGTTGTGTTGGACATGCAGGAATGCAGAGACCCAAAGCCTGTCTCTAACTGCCTGCCTTGTTTGCCCCTTGAGAGACATGATCCCCATAAAATCTCTATGGAAGTTGAGGGACAGGAAGTTTTTTCTTCTGTATCTTCTTTCTATCTACACCCTATCTGACCTTAGATGAGAGGAAGGGGTCTCGAGATCTGCCTGGAAGACTGTGTTGGCTTCTTTGGCTGCAACTGGTAAGTTTGCTGGGGTATCATCTTTATCCCCAAGGTCCCTGAATAAGGAAAAATAGATTTGAATTAATAAATTTAGAGGTATTGGCATAAACAGCAGAGCTCAAACCTATCGATGAAGGGTGGCTATGTGATGGAAAGTCCGTCTGGTCATTCAGGTGGCATTAATTGTCCAGGAGCTGGGCCCAGGTGGGTTGGAAAGAACATTAGGCTTCAATGATTACTATCAATAAGTATAAATCACAAATTTCAGGGTAATTATCTAAAGCAGGGGGTAAAAACACTTCTTATGATTGCAAAATAATTAAGAATTGGGGGGGGGTATAGGAACTAAGAAAATGGGGAAAAGGAAACTTTAAAAAAAGGAAACTTAAAATCCTTATAGAAAAGAAAACAAAGTTTCTCTTGGCCGATATCACCATGATTCATTATTATAATCACCTTCTTGCAAACATTATCACCTCTGTTGCCTTCCTCTGCTTTTTTACCTCCCGCCCACCTGGTAAAACCCTAACCTTGAACAAACTCAGTCACCCACATTCCCATTGCCTGTCTCCAAGCAGTAGAGGGTTGTTGAGAAAAATCCTCCTATCAGGCTGGTATTATTATAAATCAATATTCACCAGGCTCAACTGGGATCTTACTCCTGCCATCCTGAGTGTTTAAATATGCAATTCCTTCCTACGTTTTCCAAACTTCTAACACTTCTCCCAGTGTTCTTCAGAGACACCATTGCCCTTTACTTCACTGGAAAAACAGAAGCTTTCAAATGTTTACGTTACAGAAGATATGTGATGAGGACAAATATTTGATTAATTAGTAGGAAAAGCAGGCTGAGGCAGAGAATTAAAATACACACACACACACACACACACACACACACACACACACACACACACCGTATGTCCCTATGTATAAGACACACCTTAATTTTGGGGCCAGAAATTTGAAAAAAAATGTATTACATAAAGTTATTGAACTCAAGTTTTATTCATCAAAAAATTCATACAACTCCTCATCACTGTCAAAACTCCCAACCATTAGCTTGTCCTCATCTGTGTCTGATGACGAATCACTGTCTTCATTTATTGCCTCTCATGGCCTTCTTCTGCCGTGGCGTTTTCAGTAGGGTTTCTTCTTCCCGTAGCCAGTCTCGGATTGTTTTCTCAGTTGGAGGAGGACCAAACATAAGTTCAGCAGCATGATTTCCATTCACTTTTGCAAACTGGATCACTTTTAACTTGAATTCAGCACTGTACGAAAATCTTTTCTGAGCCATTTCTGGGCAGAACGTGGCAAAACATAACCTACTGTAATATACCGGTAACAAGTGCAAAACAATGAGCGCCAAGACAACAAGCGTGAAAAAGCAAGAAATGCAAGTAAAAAAAATCTACAGCCACTGTATAAGACACACCCAGTTTTTAGACCCCAAGTTTTTTGAAAAAGGGTGCGTCTTATACATGGGGAAATACGGTATATCTTACATGTTTTATTTTTTTTCCATTGGTGATTTGTTTTTAAGTATTATTGGTTGTATATTGGCTATATTAGTTTGAAGTGTACAATATAGTGATTTGACATTTTTATACCTTACAAGGTGATCACCCCACTAATTGTAGTGATCATCTGTCACTGTGTAAGCACATCATGATATTATTGACTGTATTCCCTTACACTGTTCCTCCCGTCCCCCCCCCCCACCTCCTCTTCTCTGGTAACCATCCTTTTGGCCTCTGTTTCTATGAGCCTGTTTTTGTTTTGTTTTATTTGTTTGCTTGTTTTGTTTTTTTAGATTCCGCATATAAGTGAAACCATTTGATTTTATACATGGAAAGAACATTTATTTATAATCTTTGAAAGTATGGCCAAGGTCATTACTTAGAGTGTAGATCTGCAGGTCTTATTTCCTTATTGTCTTTTTTG
Source organism: Hipposideros armiger (assembly GCF_001890085.2). Classification (NCBI taxonomy): domain Eukaryota; kingdom Metazoa; phylum Chordata; class Mammalia; order Chiroptera; family Hipposideridae; genus Hipposideros; species Hipposideros armiger. The sequence goes on along the minus strand of NW_017731775.1, from coordinate 158,765 downwards.
TAGAGGCTTAGGTTTCTGTACTATGCAATTAAAATTTATGAATTCCAGTTTCAATTTTTTAAAAAACAAATAACCACCTATGTATTTTTGTAAACAAGATGAATTTAAAAAGAGGATGATTTTTATTTACTAGGATTTTTTTCCTCCAAACTTTGAAATGGTCTTGCCCACGCCAAACTAAACATTTTTTAATGTTTATTTTTACTCAGTCTTTCCAATGCATAGTTTCATTAGGAACAACATTCGTTTTACTCTCATAATTCATGGCTTATATGACATTTTATTAATTTACATAATTATAACAAATATAACCAGTATAAATAGATGTGGGGACAAATACCACTGTTTCTTCATTTGCATACAAACCACTATATTCCAGTCAATGTTTTTTAACATGTGCAAACCCTTTCATCGTTATTATCTTATTATCTTTTTCATTTCAAAGAACAGCAGACACCTTTACATTTAAAAATGTAGAAAATGGGCATTAGAATGAAGAGAAAAATATGATTTGTAAGCAGTTGCAATAAATGAGTCATTTATTTCTAGTGGTAAAATTTAAATTGATTTGAATTACGATGTCATCATTGAAAGTCAATTATCTAATTAGTATTTCTAAAAAAACTGATAATGAAAATCAATAACAATGTAATTAAGTATATCATTACTTGTTTTAGTTACATGTGTAAATGGCTATTTGAAGTTTAACCAAACTAAAGCACTCTTTAAAAATAGTGAGTGCTCCAATTCCCTTATTATGTGCAGTTTGTGTATGTAATGAAGTTATTTTAGGCATAATGATCATTTAAACAGATGTTGCTTATTAATGCTATTAGCCAAATTGTTATATGACATACTGGAGGTGGACTATGAGATCTTTTGACATATAATATTGTTTACATTTTCAGGTTTTTTTTTTAAGATACAAGAAGGATTTAGAAGAAAATAAAACAAAAGTCTTTAGCAGATTATGAATACATTTAAGTCAACCTGTTAATTTCACTAGTAATCATTTTTCACTTTAAATATTAGAGAGCTGATTCATCTCTCTGGTATTACAATTATTTTTAAAAGTCAACACTTACCTGAGGGTGATCCAACTCAACTATTGTCAAGGAAGAAAGATTTTATGCTCTTTTAATATTTGCCTTCTTAAGGATTGTGAATTATTAGCCATGCCCTTCCAAATAGAAAGTATTCTTTCTCAGCATATGATGTTTAGGGAAAATGTTATGTAAGAATAAAAATAAGTGAGTGACAAGGATTCCAGTTACTATTTCTAACACTTTAATCGCTGGCACTTAAATAAAAGTAGTTGTAGAAAATTTAGTAAAATTTTATTTAACTATTTTTTATAGGCACTAAATATCTGTGTTGTGTCTTAAGGTTCAATGGCTAGACCAAATTTATTTACACTACATTTAAATTTTAAGGTGAGAAGAAAATATTTCATAGGCTCAACTCATTACCATGTTCATCCAGGTGGACCCTCAAAGAATGAACCAGTCATCACTTCTTGACTTGGCATCTATCTTCCGTGAGAGCTAAGTCCTCAGGCAGGTAAACAAAACGGAGCTGGTAGGTCCATAGTTCTATGATAACAACCTGGTACTTATGCATTTTCCAGGTTTCCTTCAGGATGCAAGGGAATGCCTCTGCATGTCTTGTCCTCGTCAATTTCCAGCAGATGATGAAGAGAATGAGCTCTCAGTTGTAGTCAGCTTATCCGGTGTGTATCCAAAGTTGCACACAGCAAAGTGATGTGTAGATGACAGGGCACCTCTTGAATGGCTGCTGACTGTGCTGAGAGCTTGTTGTGGGGTTGCTTGTGCTGCCCCACTGTAGATCATTGAGAGAGTGCCACTGAGCCGTTTGTTTCTCCCTTTGCTCCTTAACTCCACTTCTCTGGGACTAGATAGATGAAGAGGACCATTTTGTCTTGAGGACAGCATAAAGAGGAGAACATTGAAGATAGCATATTTCGCTCTTGATTACATTTTTTTTCTTGGCACTAGAATGTATTTATTGATTTTAAGATCCCAGACTTTTTAAAATGTGTGTGTGTGTGTGTGTGAGTGTGTGCGCGCGCGCGTGTGTGTGTGTATGAGATATTTTTCCGTTATAGACACATGGGGATTACCAAGATTGGGTAATAGAAAAATAGTATTTAGAATAGTTAGGTGCCAGAAATCTCTACACATAAATCCTAACTCTACACATGTATATTACCTTCTGTGAGTTTCTTAGCCACCCTGAAAATGTATTTAACTTTAAAAAAGGGACAATACCATCCAACTATCAGGAGTGTTTTGGGGATTAAATGATAATGCACATAATGTATATAGTAAAATATTCTGCACATAGTAACAAACAACGATGGTTCCTTTCCCCTAACAATAACTCAAGTGAAGTGATTCTTAGTAAATGTTTAATTATCTGAACCACACATGTAGTAAATTGGACAGAAGCTCTCAGTTAATTTTATAAGCTACCAAACTTCAAAATAAAACTTCACAGGAATTCATTGACCCATGCAATAAATTAACCTCCGATTAGTGCCCAAGTCACTGTAAGGCTTACAAAGAGAAATCCAATAAAGGCCTTAGATCCAAAACTTGTTTGACAATGGTAAACCACAGAAGCACTGTGAGCAGAGAAGAGAAATGCTGAAAGTGTTCTTTAGGAAGCTTAATCGCTTGGAAATGTGTGGGACCCTCTGGAGAGTGGAGAAACCAGAGATGCTGAGGACAGTTAGAATGCCATTAGAATAGTCAGGGAAGTGAGGTCGTGAGGGTCTGACCTCGATTGTTAAATCTGGTATTCCTTCAAGGAATGATGTTTTCCTTTGGAAAAGAAAATTATTGATACTTTGATGATAACAGCCCACCCATCTCCATGAGAATGGATGGAGGCTTGGTCCTGTTGAACTGATCCTAATTCAGAGGCCAGCACTCAGGTGTGTTGAGTATTAAGGGGCACACAATTCTCAGACAACAGTTTGGAAGTAATTGGGACATAGAGGAAGCTAGAAAGAGAGGCAACAAGTCAATTAGGGATGTTTCAGGGGCTCGGTAGAATGGTTCACCAGCACAAGTTGGAGAACATAAATTTATAGGGTACAGATCAACATATATTTAATATTTTATCTAATTACTCTCAGTGGTGCAGAATCAAGAAGCAAAGGGTATTTGTCTAGAATAGGGATTGACAAAATGCACCTAGTAGAAGAACCAAAGAGAGATAACCTAAGGCCCTGGCAAAAGCAATATTGAGGTGTAGACTGGGAAGTGAGGCAACAGGAGAGGGCTGGTGGCTTTTAGAGAGAAGTAGTCAAGAGCTTTCAGTAAGTATAAAATCAGGTTCATAAAATAGGAGATAATTTCCAATGGTCTTAGGCAACCCCTGTGAAAGGGTCATTCGACCCCCAAAGGGGTCGCAACCCACAGGTTGAGAACCGCTGGTTTAAGTGATACTGAAGTCAGAAAGGCCTCGGTGTTAATCGGCAGTCAGAGCAGAGTGAGAGTGTAACGGTGACCCTATAGCTTCTGTTTTGAGATTTAAACCTCTGGTGTAATTTGATTTTTCTTCTCTTGGTTTTCTTTCCCTCCCATCAAGCCTTAATGACTCTATTTGCTATATATTTACTATGTGTACCAGTTTCAATGGTTCTGTTTACTTTGGGCAGAGTGCATGACTGGCCCAGCGACTTGGGAGAGGTTTTGCATCTGTATGGGGTTCACTCCTTTCCCTGAGGCAGACCAGCCTCTGGGAAGTGCTCTTTCCTGGAGCTGCCTGATCACCTTCTCCTTCCTTTTTTTTGCCCCTCCTTCTGTGCCCACAGGACTTTTCGGCAGTATTAAGAGAGGAAGGCAGTCTTTGTGACAGGGAGTCCACTGTCTTCCCTGAATGCTGGCATTTGGAATAAACCTGCTTTCCTTTCCACCAACCTCGCCTCTTGAGTTTTGGCTTTCATGCAGCGAGTAGCCCGACCTTTTGCACGGTAACAAAAGTAATTAGCATTAAGAAGGTTCTGTTATTATCAGATTAATTTGTTAGAAGAATCATCTAGGTCCTGGCAAGGATGGCAAGGAAAGCAGTGAAAAGAAGAAAACGAATCAGGTGCTGAAGTCAGTAGGAAAGTCAGCAGAATGTCCTACAGATCAAAAGGTGCTTTTTGAAGAGAGTGAAGAAAGTGCAGTATAAGTGGGCAAGAAGTTATTAAAGGACAGCGGTAGAAAGTGATGAAAATGGCTCTGTGAACTAGGGAGGTGGAAGGCTCATCTCCTCGCTCTGTGAGCTGGGGTAAATGGAAGCATCTTCTCTAGAGAGAGTGACAAGGGGACTAGGTCAGCTCTTGCAGAGTAAGAAGAGCAAGCTTTTGGAAAACACAGACCACGACTAGTCCACGGAACAGCCAGGGTCCCAAAAGGCCTGGGGTGGAAGGGGCTGTTAAGAGCAGTATAAAAAGAAGGGAGAGCATATTTGCTAGTGTTCTATTTTTACTTCTAGGTTTTTAGTTATGTCATAAAGATTAAGAATTATTTACTTAGGAAAACAAGAATTGTGGGTTTTTTTCCCAATACAAGACTGAAAAAGCTATAGATCCCCTTCCTTCTATACTTGTCATTCTTACTCTGCTTGTTTTGTTTCTGCCGAGTACACATAATTGTCCTACGGGCAAAGATGCTGTGAGTATAATAGACTATTGATTTGGTCATAAACATGAGTCAAACTGAAAGAATAATAAGCAATGCTGATATTTGCTCAGAATTATAATAAATGTGTGATCATGGTGCCAACTAGGTTAAAAGAGCATTTGGCTTCTGCTTTGAGGGAATCTGCCTAATGTGTCTGACATTTGAAATTTGAATAACTCAAGAAATCTTAGAGATAACACAGCAAAGTAAGTGATTGAGTTTTATCTATTGTTTAAATGTCAGCATTGCTTTATAATGAATTATTTGACACTGTAGCATTTTAGAAAAGATTGACTCTGCTTTTGTTTTTACAATTTTTATTGCTTTTTTTACTTTCCATCTTTGTTTTTCCATACTTTATTGGCGAAAGAAGTATAAGGAAAAATATTAGAAATACTTAGTTCTAATGGTGACCTAACAGATGAATTTAAATATTGGGGATTGGGCACTGTGTTGAATGTCTCCATTATTATTACAGAATGAAATGAATTTCTGTTGCATTAGAAACTGGTTATGACTCATTTTGTCAGGGCTCTGAGGGGCAGGCTGGCAAACGTTTCTGAAAAGATGTTATGATCCTCATGTAGACTTAGAGAGAAGAATGCACTACAGAGTGAGTACTCGTGGACATTGTTCCCCGACTCCATGTCCCCCTCGAAATGTTAGAGAATAAGGAAGAAATGAAAGTCTGTGTTTCATGTTTCCCAGGCATCAGATGGCATAAAAGAACAAGAGTGATACTAGTGAACTTTGGCTAATAAAACAAACTGACAAAATTAAGTGACGGATGGAAATAAGCATTGTTGCTTCAAAGATTTATTGATGACATAGGGTGAGGTTCTATTTGTTGAAATTAGGAGCTGCCTCAATTCAGTAAATATCTGCCGAGTACTGTAATCCCAAAGGCACTGTTCTAGGCAGTGGGGATTCAGCAGTCAGTGAGACAGAGCTCCCGCCTTCACATAGCTCTCAATCTGCTGGTGGGCACTCAGACAGCAAATATGTAAACACATGAATAAAGAACACAACTTCAAATACCAGGTGTGGAAGACATCCCCCTTCCACCTGTTTGCCTAAAGGTGGGCAAACCCCCTTGTGCTTGTTTAGATCTGTGCTGATTTTGGACAAATATCCTCTTTACCTCTGGGAGAGAACCTGATCAACTTTAGAATATGGAATATACACAGCTGAGTGCATACTCAGCATCGTTCCTCTTTCTCTTTCTCTCTCCCCATTTTTCTCTCCCTCTCCCTCTTTCTTTGTCTCTCTTCTCTTTCTCTCTTTCATTTAAAGACTTCCCCCACATTTCCATTCGCCTGGATGACGGATCACTCATTTCCCAGGAAACTTCTTTTATTTGGCACAAAGTTAGAAGGAAACAGGTTTCCACACTCTAGTTTACAGAGGAGGAATTTCCTACCCCTGGGTGAGCCTGCCTCAGAAGGGCAGGTGCTTTGTTCTGCTCTGGATTTGCCAGCAATACCTTTGCTCGGGTGGGGAAGCCAGCCTAAGTCTGAGGGGTGGTATTTGAAAGCTGACTCTGCTAACATAGCAAAGCCACATTCTCCAACTTCATTAGGAACAAGACTAACATTTTGCTCTCTCTCTCCTTGAATTCAATATGTCAATGGGTTTAGAAATTTGCAGGAAGTAAAAGGAGTAATATTTGCTGAGTCTCTTACAATGGAGACACAGGGGCCGGCCGAGTGGCGCGATGGTTAAGAACTGGCTTGGGACGCCAGAGGGCCCCTGTTTGGATCCCACATATGAGGGCCAGTGACACTGCCCTCCACAGCTAAGATGCTGAACAACAGTTCAACCTGGAG
>NW_017731775.1:125598-151762 GCF_001890085.2 Hipposideros armiger | reverse complement strand
CCTCTCCCTTTCTCTTTCTTGGTTCTTCCTAAAGGGAGAAATCGCCTGTTTTTATTCCCCACTGAACTGAGAGACAGAATTGTACCCATCCTGTTTTACTCCACGCTGAGTCTTTTACTACCCTTACTAAACACTGTGCACAACCACTGGTCTCATAGGGTCATAAGGAACAGTGGGTAATGCACACTCACTGAGGCTTTGCTGTGGAGTGATGTTGGAGACTCAGACACTGACATGTGCTAAGGCTATTCAATTGTTTAATTGGACAACAACCCCCCATTTTCCTCATCCCCTAGTCTCTGAAGACCACCATTCTACTTTCTGTTTTTATGAGTTTGACTACATTAGACACCTCATATAAGTGGAACAATATAATATTTGTCTTTTTGTGACTGGGTTGTTTCAGTATAATGTCCTCAAAGTTCATCAGGTTGTAGCATGTGCCAGAATCTTTCTCCCACCCCCTTTTAAGGCTGAATAATATTCCTTTGTATGTATATTACATTTTCTTCATCTGTTCACCCGTTGATGGGCATTGGGTTGCTCTTATCTCTTGGCTATTGTGGATAGTGCTTCGGTGAACATTGGTGTGCAAATATCTCTTTGAGATTTTTTTTTTTACATCCCTTGGATAAATACCCAGAAATGGAATTGCTGAGTCATATGGAAATTATATGAGTCAAAGTTCTCAAAACCTGATGTTTTATATTTCCTAATGAATTGTTTTTTCTTTTTTCCCCAGTTTTATTAGGATATAATTGACATTAAACATTGCATTAGTCCAACATGTACAACATAGTGATTTGAGGCACATATATATCATGAAATGGTCATCACAATAAGTTAGTTAACATCCATCACCTCACATGGTTACAAAAATTATTTTCTTGTGGTGAGAACTTTTAAGATCTACTCTCTTAGTAACTTTCAAATATAAAATACAGTACTATTAACTACAGTCACCATGCTCTACATTACCTCCCCTTCTAGTTATCTTATAACTAGAAGTTTTTATTTTGATTACCTTTATCCATTTCTCCTGCCCCCATCCCCTGCATCTGGCAACTATCAATCTATTTACTGTATCTATCAGTTCAGTTTTTTTTAGGTTCCACATATAAGTGAGATCATACAGTATTTGTCTTTCTTCATCTGATTTATTTCACTTAGCATAATGCCATCAAGTTCCATCCATGTTGTTGTAAATGGTAGGATTTCCTTTTTTACGGCTGAATAACATTCCACTGTGTTTTTGTGGTGTGTGTGTGTGTGTGTGTGTGTGTGTGTGTGTGTGTGTGTATCTCACATCTTCTTATCCATTCATCCAATGAACACTTAGGTTGTTTCCATATCTTGGCTATTATAAATAATGCTGCAATGAACATGGAGTAGCGATATCTCTTCATGTTAGTGTTCTTGTTTTCTTCAGATAAATACCCAGAAGTGGGATTGCTGGATCATATGGTAGTTTTATTTTTTATTTTTTGAGGAAACTCCACACTGTTCTTCATAGTGGCTACACCAATTTACATTTCCACCAACAGTACACAAGGGTTTCCTTTTCCCCACATCCTTGCCAGCTCTTGTTATCTCTTGATTTTTTGATAATAGCCTCTCTCACAGGTATGTGGTTGGATTTCATTATTATTTTATTGTAGTTATTAATGTCCAATAGACCTCACATTAATGTCACTAAAACTAATATATATAACCCTCTTTCTAAGCACCTTGACATTTCATTTGCTTTGAACGAAGAAACTGTAATACTCTTCTACATTTGGTCAGGGTTTGTCCATCTTAACTAACTGTGTTTCTTAGAATCTGAAATAATTTGATGCTGAGATTTTCTTTATTACCGGAAATTGTCAGCAGAACAATTTCACCAACATGCATTGCCTTTGCTAATTAACTAATAGCAACAATGCAATTTATTATAAGATGAATTCCAGCTTTAGAAAATCTAAAATATGAAGTAGTTCATCCATTGGTGATGAAGAAAAGTTCTCATTAGTAGAAGAATGTGAGCTAATAAGTGCAGGGATTTTTTTTTTTCAGAAAGAATGAAATACTTAGACAATCACCATTTTACAACCCCCATTAAAATAACTGATTCAGACAAGGATCAATAAAGGACATTAAAACAAATAGTGCTGGTTGTCGAAGAGTAGGATACTGGCAAGGTGCCTAGCACATTAAACCATAGATTATTTGATAATTAAAAGAGGAAAAGTACCTACAGCAGATGCTTCTGATGTTCACCACTTCAGTATAGTGATCAAATTTAGCTTTAAGAATAGTGGGTCTAGGGCTAGTTGAGTGGCTCAGTTGGTTAAGAGCGTGAGCTGTGAGCAACAGGGTCACCAGTTTGATTACCACGTGGGCCAGTGAGCTGCACCCGAGCTGAGCTGCCCCTGAGCTGGTGAGAGTGCGTGCTCTTAGCAGCAAGGTTGCCAGTTCCACTCCTGCATGGGATGGTGGGCTGTGCGCCCCCCTCCTCCACCTCCTGCAACTAGATTAAAAGCAGCGACTAGATTTGGAGCTGAGTCTGCGCCTTCCACAACTAAGATTGAAGGACAACAACTTGGCTTGGAGCTGATGGGTCCTGGAAAAACACAATGTTCCCCTTCCCCAATTCCCTAACACTGTTCCCCTCCCCAATTCCCCAATAAAAATGTTTTTTAAAAAAAAGAATAGTGGGTCTATTGTTGTGGTGATCGCTTCTTTAGGCATGTAAATGTTGAATAACTATGGTATATGCCTGAAACTAATATTATATTGTATGTTAGCTATATTTTAATAAAAATGTTTTAAAAAAGAATGTGGGTCTACATGACATTATGTATCTAACGATGACTGAATATGGAGTACTCAACATTATTTATGACACATGCTTACCGAGATTATTTTATGAAGTCTAAAATAGCCTTTGGAGTAAACGTCAAGTTATAGGAAGTAATAATTAAATATTTAAATAATTAAACTATAGGATGGAGCTCAAATCTTTGGTCCAGAAAAGAGAGTGAACACCGTGTAGTTGACCTTGGTCCAGGAGGAAGAAAAATTACTGCATCTATTCTTGGCTGCATATATCAAGAGAGGAAACTAACCCAGACCTGCAGGCATCTTTCTCCCAAGAGGTTAGTTATGGGGGATGATCACCAGTTAAATCTTTTCATTTTTGACCCTACACCGAATACATGAGTTTTTTAAACTAGTGTTAAAAAGTCATTCATTTCCATTAAAACAGGCATATGTATTAGGAATAAGATTGAAAGGGCTATGGATTAACTGATGTTGGTCCACAGAAATCATTTGCAGAAGAAGCATCACCTAAATCTTCTTAGATGAGGCTCGGGGAGACTGGAAGCATGTGTCAACTTGCTAGGCATTCGGTGAAGGTGGGAAAGGATATCATAGGCAGGGGAACAGGATGTACATGAAAGTAGAATCTGGTTTTTCAGGGGTGTGGAGATGTGGACAAATGAGTCTGGCTTATACACAGGTCCTTCAGGGTTTTGTATTCATAATAAAGCAATAGTTCTTATACCTGGCTCATTGAGTTTTCAATGAAATTTTTTATAACTTGTTATGTTAATGTTGAGGATAATTTAAATAAACTAATATAAATATATTTGGGAACTTTTGGAGGACTATCTTTATTAATTAACATAGGCTATTTGTTATACCAAACAAGCTCTAAGATCTTCAATTTTTTACACATCATTTGTCCATTTATGTACATAGATTGTAAATTCCACTGACTTGTATTGATGCACATTTCACATTTTCTCTTTCATTCCTTTCTCTTGCTTTGATAAAAATTGATTTCAACATTATTATTGATGTCGCAGATGTCTCCAATCTTGCTTTTCTGATCTGATACATTTCTGTCCTTATTGTTACTTCTTTTTGCCTGAAATATCTTATTTGGCCAGCAAAATCACTAAAGTCACTGAATAATTGCCAAATCAAAGTGATCCTCTGAATATTAAATAACTTTTGCAATTTCATGGAATTATACATGATTGTCCCAATCATAAGATCTATTAGCTCTGTTTACTTTGCTTTATAGAGACATGACTTTCTTATACCTCATACAAAAATACCATGGATGAATTTCATCTGCTGCTCCATGTATAACAACACATATCTCATATGCAGTTCACCTTGTTTCTTGCATCTTGGTTTCAATTTATATTTTATTTATGTGTCCTTAGGATATGCATCTACCTCATTGTATCTTTGTTTAGAAGTTCCTGTCTGTGGAGCCAGGGTTGGCAGTGTCTGTAATATCTCACTCCGGCATTTGACCAAGTGAGCCTGGACAAGTCCCAAATTTCTCTGACCCACATCTCTCATTGTTTTTGTTATTTCTTCTTTTTCTTTTCTCCCCAAAATGAAAATTTTCTTTTCTCTCAAGAAAATAATTGAAGTTTATTTAGATGAAGGTGAAACTACTACCAACAATTAGTAATACTTCTTCTAATTTGATTGCATGGGACCCAAAGCTTTATATTAAAAGAATGAAGTTCTAAGGCAGGACTTTCAGGCATTGGAGACCCAGGAAGTTTGGAAGGTATCTGAGTGAGTAAGAAGACTCACAGACAGTTCTGCATTCTTCCCACTTCACACTGACTGTGTGGTCTTAGACACATTTTCCAACTGTTCTCAGCCTCAGCTTACTCATGAGTATATAGTAGATAAAAATCTCTTTCCCGTCTCTCACAGATTGATATGAGAGCAAGTGTGAATGAGTGTCTAAGTGTAAGAGGTAGAACCATAGTCAGAATTTTCTAAGAGGAATCACATAACCATCTTTGCCAAATCTCAATAGCAGCATCAAGACAGACAGGGATGACAGGAAAAGGGTCCACTAAAAGCCCATTTGTCAAGAATAATTACTCTCTGCTTGAAGTAGAAGCTGTAAACGGATCTTCAGTTTGTTCACCAGCTTGGCTTTGAATGTAAATATTAATAATACTACCTTGAAGTTTTGATCAAGCACTTCATACCTAACATAATATGAATTATAAAAGTTTTGTGTAATCTAATATTTTAGCAATTCCACTATCTTATATTTGTGATGCTTTATAATTTACAAAATATTTTAAAATTATCTATTATCTCATTTAAATTTTAAAACAACCTTATAGAATTGGAATATTTACTCCATTTGATAATGAGGAAACTGAGTTTTTGATATTTTGTCAATCATTCATTCAATAAATGACAAAATAACTTTTTTGTTGTATTGCAGAAGCAATAGCTGCTTCAGTGTATGAGAGTAATTTTAAAAAGGCAAAAATGTCTTCCTAGTGCCTCTGTGATCAGACCTTTGCTCAGTTACACCTATCGCATTTTACAGCTATACATAATTTCTGGTTCGAGTCTTTGTACAGCACTGTACTTAATTAGGTGGTTTGAAAATGCTTTAATAACAATTTAAAGGTGATGTTTAAAAAGTCCAGAATGACTTCTTTTGGTCTCTGCATTTGCTAGATACATGCAGTTCCTCCCCCAGTGTCCATCCTTACTCAGTTCTTATAAACAATTATTTTAGTGCTTTTGCTTTTAATTATGATTGGGAATTTATTTGTATACGTTTAATTGTGTGAGCAGTTTTTCAATATACTAGCAGCAGTATTTGTTGCAAACAAACTTTATGAAAAGAGTATATCCTTTCTACTTGTAAATAAATCAGATGAATTTATCTGTGTCAGTGAGAGGTGATTGTAGCCACTAAAGATATGTAACTGAAAATTGTGTTAGATGGAAAAAAAGTGCAGCTACAGAAAAGTATGAAAAAGCATTTATAAGATTTTAGAAACAGCTGTATTTTGATCATTTATCCACTTCTTAGCAAAGGCAATTATATTTCAAAATGGAAAATGTGATTTTCCATTTTGAAATGTAATTATAGTTCATGGATAAATCTGAAAGACTGCTTATTTTAAGGCTCATCTCTATAGGTGTTAAATGATAATAGTGGTTATTAGATATGAAAGAGAAATGCAAGACTCAACCACTCCTCAATAGTTTGAATCAGGTGGTGTCCATTTTGCATGATGACAATTGTTTCTTGTGCAAAAGAGGCAAAAACATTTAATTACAGCCTGTGAGAAAAAGGGACTATGTCCTGGGAACTGAAAAGCGACATTGCCAATAGCAGAACTTATTTAAGATTAATTTAAAACATTTACTTTCCAAAATAACATAAGCATATTGTTTCCAGTCAGTTTACTTACTTGTTTTATCCTCATATTGGAAAGTAATTGAATCACTTATCAGTGAAAGTCAAAGATGACACAAGTTCTTGCAGTTTTACCTTTTTCTTTCCATGAAAACAGCTTTAACCATTTTGAACTTAGTTTAAATAAATGATTTTCATTCTGAGAAAGAAAATTTCCAATATTCTCAGGGACGCCTGCCCTATACCTATTCCTTATCATACTTAACTATTCAGACATAGATTCACAGAACATACAAGCTAAGATTGGACAAAAGATATAAACTAGTGTAATTCTATTGTTTTAGAGAAAAAGAGAGAGAAGGCGGAGGTGGAGGAGGAGGAAGCAGAAAATGAAGAGGAGGGAAAGGGAGAAGAGGAAGAGAGGGAGAAAGAGGAGGAGGAAAGAAGGGGGAAGAGAGGCACAAAGAGACAAAGCGAATGATTTTGCCCAAAGCAAACATAGAATGGACCGCAATACCTAGACTAGAATTGAGGGCTGACAGGTCCCTGACTCCTCATTATTGTGTTTTCACTGCCAAGCAGAATAGCACAGCAGTAAAGACACTCCCTTCCAGCTTGTGTCACAGCTCACTATTTATTAAGTGTGTGACTTTGGGTAAATGTCTAAACCTAGCTCTACCTCAATTTCCCCATTTGTGAAATGGGACTACTATATAGTACCTACCTCATGGGATGTGGAGAGGGTTAAATAAAATAGCATGTGGAAAACATTTGGCAGAGTGCATTTATTTGTGTGTGTTCGCATGAGTGGGAATGTGGGTATCAGCATAGGTTTTGTAGTTAAAAATTTAATTGTTGTTGTTTTATCTGGTGTACTGGCTCACTTAACTTCATAGTTCATATCACAATTCAATGCTGAGAGTTCATTTGTTTATTTTTCCAGTCTCATTTTTGATCAGAGGTGTGCCTGGAGTGGGCTTCCAAGTCAGAATCCTCCGAGCAACTGTGGAGAATTTAAACTTCAAAAGAAAGTAATTATCAAATAAGGCATCATTGGATAAGTTAAACTGAATGTTTTCAATCTGTTTGAACTCTGAAAAAAAAAAAGAGTGCGGGAATCAGAGTGATTATTTTGAATGTGAACTTGCTTTTGAATAACAGACACAGATAAAATACTTGTAAAATGCATCATTGGTGCCATCCCAGGAGGTGGCAAGCCTGACCCCACTTCTATCATGAGATGAAGTTCATTATTTCTTATATTTGTCACACTGGGAGGCCTACTTCAGCTGATTACATGAAGGAATTTTCTAATTGAACTATTCAAAAAAGAATGGTCTGCCAGCCACACGGGATGGGGGTGGGGGTGGGGGGTGNTGGGGGGTTGTGGCAAATCTCTGCTGGAGTCTAAGAGCAGAGTCTGAGTGGCCTGAGTGGAAGACCAAAGCCGCAGGATTGGGAGTATGAGGTGAGTGGGCTGGTAAACAGACGTTAAAGTTCTTTCTAGAACTGAGATTTTAGGCCTGGAATTCTTGAATCAAAACTACTAAAGTTAGGGAAAAATTCCTTCTGCTTTTCCTCAATTCATATTTTCTGGGTTAAACTTTGATGGTTAGCCAGTTCTTTTGAACTACGAACTCAAATCTTGTGGGTTTTTATTTGCATTTCATCTTTGCTTTTGTGGGAAAGCGGGGGTCATGGTTCAGATTCTTTTACTTACATTTGTAAACCTTTATCCACAGGATTAGCAGTCGTGTTTTTTTATCTTTGTATTCGGTTTAATTGGATTTAAAACTATAATGCTTTGGACTTTTATTATTCAATGTGATTAGGCTTCACCACGTAAATTCATCATACAGAACCACTGACCATTGAAGCAATGCACAAGTCCCCTGATGTTATTGGCTCCTTTCTGTTTTAATGATAGTAAATAAACAGTTTGTAAAATGCAGCTTTGATTTGATTTATTCCTATTGAGAGAAGCATTCATTCACAGAAGTGAATCTCCATTATAATTAATGGTTAGCACTTTAAATAATGAAAATTCATTAAAAATCATATTGAAACCCCCAAACATCTTTCCACACAGTTCTCTGTTTTTGTTAAACAGTGTATACAGGTTATAATTTGACATTCTTCTTGATGACTCAGAAGCACCATTATGAGTCTCATTTATTGGCGGTGCTAGACTCTGGGTGTCACTCCCAAACTAAGTAGGTCACCCCAAGCTACATTGAAAAAGTTACTAAAATTTCCTTTAACTGGGCTGCTAGCATATTTTCCAGGAAATTTTTGAGCCTTCAGATAGCCACCTGCAGAAACTGAAGAAAGCCAAATGAAAATGGGCTCAAACAGGATAAGGCGGCCATATTAATCTAAAAGGGACTGAGAGCTCATTATAATTTTAAAATCCCCACCTCTGGGAGGAGTTTGGACGCCATTTTCTGAACATAGGAGTCATGAAGAGCTATGACCTGCTACTGCGCATTTGCCAGCTTGACCCCTCTACTGCATGCTATGATAAAATTTTCATCATAAATACGTGTTAGCTTACTAGAATGAAAACACAGAAGCTCTCCAGTTTGGGGAGCCACGGCTTTGGAAACAATTCCCCATGGGCTCCTTATTTGCTGCAAATAAATTTCGCTTTGTGAGGCAACGGTGTAATGTCTGGTTCCTTCCTTACCAAGAAGCAAACTCAAGATCGGTTTGGTCACATAGGCACTCAAGCATTTAGCTTTTTTCCTGCCTCTAGCTCCTCATTTTCTCCCCAAATTATAGCTATGATTTCCCTGTTTTGCTGTACTGTTTGTTTATCTGATCTAATAGCTTTCTACTTTCCTCAATAATAAATGGCTTTTAGTAGTTTTCTAACTGAGAAATGAGTAGACTAAATACATTTTATGTTCAAGCAGATACTAAGTACTTTTTAATGGAGCAGTTCTCCTATTCTAAGAGAAGTGAACAAGAGCAAAGGCTTATGGGAAAATGATTCAAAGCTTACCTGCCAAGAAAAGGGGGGAAAGGCATGTACCTTTTCAAATGCCTACCACATGTCTCATTATGCACAACATATCATTTATTCTTCAGCCCGATTCTGTTAGCTATGTGTTGCTAACCCCATTATATTCGATGAAATGGAGATTTAAGGAAGACAAGAGGCTTTGTCTAAGTTATACACAGTAGTTAGTACCAAAATCAGGACTCTATTTGGTTGCCTGACTTTATTTTTATTTTATTTTATTTTATTTTTTTAGTTGAGCCATCCTGCCACCTTTTGGCAGCTCAGCGGCAGCTCAGCTCAGGCCGGGCATCAAACCTCTTCGGTTGCCTGACTTTAATGCCCGTGCTCTTTATGCTGTACCTTGTCTCTGCTCACTACTCTTATCACATGCTGATTGGTCTGCAACCTTGAGGAACTCTGTCTATAAGGGGTTTTATGGCATGTAAGTATCAAGGGTCCCACTAAATGCCAATAACATTCCCTCATGATCAAGATAAAGAAAATGAGGCATACACATTCAGTGGAATACTATTCAGCCTTAAAAATAATGAAATCCCACCGTATGCAACAGCATGGATGAACCTTGAAGGCATTATGCTAAGTGAGATGAGCCAGTCACAGAAGACAAATACTACATGATTCCACTTATATGAGGTAAATAAAATAGTCAATCACATAGAAACAAAGAGCAGAATAGTGGTTGCTAGGGCTGTGCGAGGGGGAGGAGGATGAGGAGTCGCTGTTCAACAGGTATAAGGTTTCCGTTATGCAATATGACTGAGTTATAGTGATCTGCTGTACAATACTGTATCTACAATGAGCAATACTGGATTGTACAGTTAAAATCCATTAAGACAGTAGATCTCATGTTAAGTGATCTTACTATAATTTTTTAAAAAAAGGAGAATGGAGAAAATATGGAAAAAGGCGAGTTCAATCACATTGTTTTTAAAAGTGGCATAAAGTTTTTTCACTTGCCTACAATGGAGAAATCACTGCATTTCACATTGGTTGATTTAAGTTCATTTGCTAAGTCTACGCATTAAATGTGCATTGGGCATTAGCCATACTCTGAATAGTACTTAGGTTACAGAAGTAAATAAGTTGCTAGCCGTACCCTTCATGAACTCAGAGTTTAATAAACAACACCCACCAAAAAAGATTATACTTAATGTGCAACAAGAGTTATAATATTGGTCTACATCAGACAAAATAAAAGATAAAGAGAACCTAGGCTGGCTGAGTGGCTCAATTAGTTAAGAGCTTTCTCAAGAGTGTGAGCTCTGAGCAACAGGGTCGCCGGTTCGATTCCTGGCCCAAGCTGAGCTGCTGCTGAGCTGCCAACAGATGGCAGGATGACTCAGCTAAAAAATAAAATAAAATAAAGATAAGGAGAGCCTCCATGAGGGATGGTGCTGGAAAATACTTTCAAGAAAAGGTAAGCTTTATGCTGAGTGTGCATGAGCAGGAGGGTCAAGTGGCCAACAGGGGATGATGGGGCAAAGCATTTCAGTGAAGCGGCAGCATGGAATTTTGAGCAAACAAGGGACACCTGGAGAACTTCAAGTTCTTCCATTGTTAAGTGGGTGGAAGAGACTCTGTCAGTGCTGTGCCCAAATTTCCTGGGCCTCTCACCAGTTCTGCCCACTCCTGACTTCTATGTGCTTTTCCTGCTAACATAGCACCCACAACTCTTTTCAGGACATAGGAAGAATGGATGTTCCTGGGAATTTACATGTTCTACTAGCTATTAGTTATTCGCTAACACCCAACAGGTGCCAGAGTACTGAAGCCTTTGACTCGGTAGGTACAGACTTTTTGTATTTCATTTATACCCTCTGTGGGATCAGGCTGAGTCTGGGGCATTCCCTGAAACCACATTCTTGCTTAGCTTTCCCCCTCTTTTGTCTTAATTTACTGTTCCCTTATTAGTTGCTCCTGGAGGCACTTCCTTAATAAATCAGTTGCATATGATCTTTGGCTCAGGGATGTCTCTGGATGGCCCATCCTTAGACAATGGAGGACAAACACTTACCTTATAAAACTCCTAGGGGCCAGCCGAGTGGCTCAGTTGGTTAAGAGCTCCCTCAAGAGTGCGAGCTCTGAGCAACAGGGTTGCCGGTTTGATTCCCAGCCGGAACTGAGCTGCTGCTGAGCTGCCAACAGGTGGCATGATGGCTCAGCTAAAAAAAACAAATGAACAAACAAACAAAACAAACAAACAAACAAACAAACAAAACCTCCTAAAGTCATTTTCAAAATCAAATGAGATGGTGTATATGGGACTTTGCAATTATAAAGCACCAAATAAATGTCAAATATGGTTTATTTTTAATGACTGATATTCTGGCATTTTTAGCAATAGAAAGTGAAGGTAGCAGTTATACTCCACTCTTGAAGCTATCAGGATTAGTTCTTAGTAAGAACCATTCTAACACTGCCTCTCAGGACTCTGAATGCTAAAAATATGCCAATTCTTGTTATTGCAATAGATTGACTAGACAAACAGGTGAATATCTAAAGGATATTGTAGAATACCTGGAAAAAAATTTTTAAAGAACAACAAAAAGAAATGGAAAACTGTGCTTTTTTTGTGGATGATTTAAATTCTTTTCTTTGAAATTCACCTGATAATCGATTATGGTTCCTTCCAATTCTTTGGACATGAGGGAACCTGGATAAGAATGGCAGGGTTGTCCAAAAGTGAAGTTAACTTACCAGTTACAGTTTAGGTAGTTTTTTGCTTTGTTTACTATGACTGAAGAGTATATAGAGAAGTAAAAAGGGTGGTTAAGCAGCGCTGGAATACCAAATTTGGATTACATCTAGAAAGTTCATAAAATTTCACTTAATTTGCTTCCTCTTAAAACAAAGCAAAGGCTGACATAATTTTTCCTTCCTTAGCCTTTAGTTAATGAATGAAACTGTTTGGTAATACTGATTTTATTAAGCTCTTTTTTAAAAAGGTTCCTGTAAAGGGAGAGGACTTCACTCTAAGTGACCTGTGCAGCTTCTGACATCTCTATTCTGAGTATACTATCTCTTGGTGGTAAATACTTCATTGGGCTCATCAATCTATAGTTTGTGACTTGAGTATAATGCTTAGGTCAATAAAACAATCAAACATCGAGGGCTACATAACCATTAAAGCTTAAATGCTTTTGTCCTGAAGCAGCTTACATACATTAGGTGATAAGTTTCTTAACATGATCCACGTTCGTTTCCATAGTGACATTAGTGTGTGTGCACACACACACCAGTTTGCACAGGGCATGCATGGGGTTCAATGCAAAGAAAAAAGGAAGGCATCAACACTCATCCTACAAAATTCAACACTGCCAACATCCAACTGTGAAGAGGTGTCCAGCTGAACTCAGGTGCTATTCCCTTCCTGTGTTTATTGCTGTCTATGTGCAGCCAGGATTTCTGGTGAACAGGCGAGCTGGACCTGGGACAAGAGACCACCTCTGATTATCAGGAGAGAGAATCACTGAGCCAGTGAGCTTATTCAGTGTGCTGAGATTTATGCTGTTCATCACTTCAGTGTCAGTATAAGAAGAGTTGCCTTCAACGACTGCATGCGTTGTTTCTTCTCTGAACAGCAGGCTCAATATATTACTTCTCAAAGTACCTTTCTTCCCAAAAATAAATTTGTGGAAAAGCTTTTCCTTTTCCCTACAACTTAATCCTACCAAAAACAAATAAACAAAAACCATCATCAGAAGATAGATAAGGAAAAGTTGGGGAGTTGAAAGGTCATGACATTCTGAAAGGTGCTATGAGATTGGAACTCACTCCTTATTTTCCTACATAAAGGAATGCTATAAGTAACATTACCTCTAGCAGGTTATATAATGGTGTTGGTAGATAAAGCCTGTAGAAGGAAGGCTGCATTCATTTGCTTGGCCTTCCATAGCAAAGGACCACAGACTGGGTGGTTTAATCAACAGAAATTTATTCTGAGTTCTGGAGGCTAGAAACCTGAAGTGTCACCAAGATTGATTTCTTCTGAGGCCTCTCCGTGGCTTGCATATGGCCATCGTCACCCTGCGTCTTTACATGGTCTTCCCTCAATACATGTCTGTGTTCTAATCTTTTCTTATAGGGACATCAGTAGTATTGGATTATGGCCCAATGATCTAATGACATTCTTTCAACTCAGTTAGTTCTTATCTCTCCAATGCAGTCACGTTCTGGGTACTGGACATTAGGACTTCAACATATGAATTTCGAGTGGACACAATTCAGCCCATAACAGAAGGGAAACATTCAGAGTAAATAATTATAGATTATCTACCATCACATAGAAGCCTGGAAAGAAAAGAGGATCAACTTGTTATCGTTTTGCATGAGACACTCATACTGGTTTTGTTTCAGGTGCATTCACCAACACTTTCCCAGGGATGAAGTTACAAGATTTATCATATAGCAAAGAAGATGTCCTAGAATGTTGTTTGTAAGATTCTTCTAACACTTAACATTATTATTATTATTATTGTTATTATTATTATTATTATTATTATTTTTAAAGATTTTATTGGGGAATTGGGGAGAGGGTAACAGCGTTGGGGAATTGGGGGAGGGGAACAGA
This sequence comes from Hipposideros armiger, assembly GCF_001890085.2. NCBI lineage: Eukaryota > Metazoa > Chordata > Mammalia > Chiroptera > Hipposideridae > Hipposideros > Hipposideros armiger. The sequence continues at coordinate 137,977 of NW_017731775.1, read as the reverse complement.
CAAGTTGCTGTCCTTTTGTTCTTCAGTCTAGTTGTGGAGGATGTCACTTCACTGGCCCATGTTGGTATGATCATTGTGCTCTTTCCCAAGTGAGGCAATCGGTCGCCGGTTGTTGGTCGGCCACTCACAGCAGCTCTCGGTAGTTCACACCGGGCGACCAGCCGTTCACACTGGCTGCCAGCCACTCACGTAGCTCATGGCAGCCCACAGCAACCCCACTGCAGCCTACGCCGTCACTGGCAACGCACAGCAGCCCAGCTCCAGGTCAAGATGTTCATCATCTTAGCTGTAGAGGGCGAGCATCACTGGCCCTCAATGTGGGATCCAAACCACAGCCCTGCTGCTCAGAGCTGGTGCTCCCAAGTGAGCCCTTAACCAGCTGAGCCACTCAGCCAGCCCTAACATTATTATTTTTAATAATGAAAATAATGTTTTTCCAAAGAATTTTATGTCATTAGCCCTTGTATGATTTTTTTTTGGCTCCCCTGAGTCTCTGTATTATTAGTGGCATGTCCTCTCCTGGTGGTTATGTGTAGCCTTCACTGGATAATACCAGTCTACTCTATATTAAAAACAAGAACCATAATTTCAAAACAATTGGTGTTAGGGGTTAGAATCTAAGCAAAAGACTAGTCAAACCAATGTGGAAAGTCTTTGTTGTAAACTAGGTGGAATTATGAAAAGGAACTCTAGAGTCAGCCATTTTGGATAAAACTAGGTCAAGAGAGAAAGAACACAAGGAAATTGTACTTATCAGAATTTTGGGATGATAGAAGCCTTTGTCTCAAACTTGCTTTGTTTGTTTGTTCTTTTGTTTGGGCATTTGGTTTGTTTTTTTGCTCAACTATTCTGAGTGTGACTATTCCAAGAATGTGAAAGGATTTCCCTCTTTGTGTGTGTCCTCCTGCCTGCCTCTCCACTTCCCCACAATCCCGACAGCCTATACGCAGCAGGAAATGGGAATTTGTGGGGCGTCCTGAGCAGAGCGGGGCGTAGGAGAAGGGATGATGCTAAATCTTCCACTGCACTGGACGGAAGATGAACAGAATATGCTTTCCCTGTTTGCAGGATGCATCCACTTTATCTTAGTTTGTTCTCTTTTGACAGGGACTTGGTTTGATTTCTGATTTCCAGAGATTGCCATTTCCCCACACCCCATCTAGTTACTTACCACTTTCGTGTAGGTTTACTTACCACCGAACTAGAAAAAATAATACCAGTCTCAAGATCTGCTAAATTAAATGAGAAAATCTATGTAGCGTGCCTGAGAGTATCTGGCACACATTGGGAGCTCAAAAAGGCTCACTGCCCTCCTCTTCTGCACCATCTCTTCCTTCTCTAAACTGATAGAAGGGATAGGAGGACAAAGTAGTGAGTGTCCTGTGGGGCCCACTAGATCTGATGTCTACCCTCTTTTCTCGGACTCAAGGACATGTGTCATCTTAAAGCATTTTCTGTTCCTTTCTCATTATCATCACGAATGATATTCTCCTTGGATTTTAAATTAGAAATATTTATTTATTGTTTGTTTATTTATTTATTTATTTATTTATTTATTTATTTATTTATTTATTTATTTAGAGGAAACTTTCCTCCTGGATTATAAGAGGCTCAACATTTAAGACTCCTTTGCTTTCAATTCATGGTGTCAGTTTCAGTCAAAATACTGCATCGGGCATGTGCATCCTACAAAAACTTGTTCCCTATACTTCCCTAGGGTCTGTCTCCTCAAATTTCACAGAAAAAGAAGTAAAACTAGCTGACTATGGGTTCGTGGTCACAGACAGACTCACTTGTATAGAGAATCATGGTGAACTGAAATTGTAACCCTGCTCTGTTCCATCCTCCTTAACTACTTTTCACTTAACCTACAGGGCAGATCACATAGTTTACTTACCTCTCTAGTTACGTCACACTCCCCACCCACAAGATGGTAATCTCCACAGCAAGACAGGATGTTTTCCTGTCTTCCTGTCGTATCTTTAGTACAGAGAAGAGTACCTAGCCAAAGCAACCACCCCACAAATCTTTGTTGAGAGAATGAAAATTTTCCTTTTATCTCCATGGATTTTTAGTCCTAGTTAAACCTGATCTCCCATTTCATGTCTTCCTTCAACATTTAGCTCTGACTTTTCCCCAAAGCTGCCTTACAATTCAAGCAGCTTGACTTATTTATTTCTCACTATCCCAACATGCTTCCCTCTTCTTCACATTCTTTTTTTTCTTTTATTAATTTTAATTTTTATAAAATACATATTCATAGTTCATGTGTTATTGGACAAAAAGTCATATATCAAAGACAATGGTCCCTGCCTCGAGCTAGCTGGCTGCTCCTCATCCTGCTCTCAGGCAACTTCTTCTATATTTGTTTCCTGGCTTTACTTTTATATTCCAATAATATATGTATATTGGTGCCAGTGAGAGGACTGGTTGCTTCCTACCTGCAATCCAATAAGTACAGAAATTGAGACTGAGTTTTAGGAACTTCTATAGCAACATAACATTGCCGTACTATCTCAGATCATGATCATTTTCTTAAAATTCATTTTTACCACATTTTACAAAAGTATCAGTCCATGACAGGTTAAAAAAAAACAAACTGGTTCTGGTCTAAAAGAAATCTGAGAAGCACTGCTCTTGGCTACTGTGCAGTTGCTCTGGGACCTGACTTCACTATCATACTGGTGTGATTTTTGTGGGGGTGTCTTTCTTTCTTTCCTTTTTTCTTTCATTCATTCTTTCTTTCTTTTGCCAGTTTGGGGGCATATTCCTCAGAAGCAACTGACAAAAAGAGCAGGAGGATGAGAGGCAAATTCTTTTTAGACATTGCTGCTTTTATATCTCAATTTAACTCACAGGTGAATGATCATTTTAGTCGCTAGAAAATTCTAGTTCAAAAATCATTTTCACTAAAAATTTGACAGCAAAACTCCATCATCTTCCAGCATTCAGTATCCTATTAAGAAGTTCAATACCTTTCCTACTCCCAAAACTTTGTGACATTTGTGAAATGTTCAGAGATTTGTGAAATGCTCAGAGATTTTTCTTTATTCTTAATGTTCTGAAATTTCATGATTTGATCGGGACTTATGGCTTTCAGTTCTAGGTAATTTTTCTTTGTTATTTATTTGGCAAATTTTCTCCTGCTGTTTTATATTCTCATTTTTCCTTTAAAATTCTTTTTAGTTAAATATTGAAGATATTGAATTGATGTTTACTTTTTATGTAAATTTCTTTATTCTTCCATTGTCTGTCCATTTATTATTTTGTTCTTCTTCCATACTGTGCAGGCTAGGGTGGGAACAGAACTACCTCTTATGTAGGTTTTCAACCGATTCCCTTAATTTGAAACACTTTCACCACCCCCACCTTCCATGATATTTTTGTGATTCCAATTCTCAAGGCCAAACAGATTTTGTGGGGTTAATTTTTTGGTTTTATAATAGGTTTCTCTCTGCAAAGACTTGCATTTCAACTTTTTTGTACTTTGCTAAATCAATTTCTACTCCTTTCTTGCTTTACATATTGTAGTTTGATGTAACAGATGTCTCTGGTTTCATTGAAGTTGGAGATTCTATTTTGTGTTCTGTGCTGTGTTGAGGTAAATTCTAGGAAAGGGAGATACAAAAATATTTTTTTATTATTATCTTAAAACCAGAAGTCCCTTTCCTCTATTTTATTTTAATTCATGCATATCTTCCGAGGAGCTTTCTTGAATAACTCATATTATCTCAACACTTTCATATTCTATATACAACTTATCTTTATCTTTACATATACTCATTATACAGAGGGTGCCAAAAAATGTATACACATTTTAAGAACAGGAAAAAACTGTACTAAAATTACACTGATGGGGCCAGCCAAGTGGCATGTTGGTTAGGAGTTGGCTTGGGACACAAGCTCTGCGCAACAGGCCCCAGTTCGAATCCCACATGAGGGCCAGTGATGCTGCGGCTTCTACAGCTAAGATGATGAACAACAGCTCAACCTGAAGCTGGATTGCCATGAGTCGCCGGCGACGGCATAGGTTGTAGTGGGGCTGGCTGGCAGCTGGCGTGCACTTTCGTGAGCTGCCATGAGCCGCTGTGAGCAGCCATCCAATGGCCAGCAAGCGACTGCCTCACGCAGGAAGAGCACAATGATGGCATCAACATGGGCCAGTGAAGCGACATCCTTCACAACTAGACTGAAGAACAAAAAAACAGCAACTTGTCTGTTCCCCTTCCCTAATTCCGCAGCGCTGTTCCCCTCCCCCAATTTCCCAATTAAATCTTTAAAAAAAAAATTACATTGATGGTAACTACTTTAAGCACACTTGTAATTGCAGAAGTCAGACATGACTTCTGTTCATCTTTTGTTATCAGTATATATTGAGTATTACAATTTTAATACAGTTCTTTTCCTTTCTTAAAATGTGTATACATTTTTTGGCACCCTCTGTATTTGGTCATTCTGATGACCAAATATAGTATATATTTCTCATTACAATATTTGGCCTTCCTCCACAGTACCTGGCTCACAGCTCCCAAAATTCTTGGGAATTCCTAATGTTGAGAGTGACAAAGATGTCTTTTGTTATATGTTAATGAGGTGACTTGTGGAAGTCATCTAAGGATGGGAGCTGGTTGCCAATGGAGCCAACCCTGTGATCAGAAGGTTGAAAGTTCAGTTATATTTCCTAAGCTCAGGGAGGAGAGAGGTGCTTGCTGGATGTTGAATCAATCCCAAATGGCCAATGATTTATCAGTCATACCTATGTAATAAAGCCTCCATAAAAATCCAAGAGACCAGGGCTCAGAGAGCTTCTGGATTGCTGAACAGGTAGAGATGCTGGAGTGTGGTACATTTGGAGATGGCATGGAAGCTGTGTGCCCTTTCTCTATACCTTGACTAGTGCATCTCTTCCATCTAACTGTTCCTGAATTACCGTATTTGCCGGCGTATAAGACGACTGGGCGTATAAGACGACCCCCTAACATTTCCACTCAAAATACAGAGTTTGTTATATACTCGCCGTTGTGCGATTTTGCGAGTGTGGTAAAATCGCATAACAGCAAAATCGCATAACAGCCGAGCATACACCCAGCAGTGCTACTTATTACTGAACGGTATGTGGAATGAAGTGGGCGGGCATCGGGAGGCCACTATGGCACGGGGCAAGCACTATGGGCAGTCTATCTGAAGTGTACCTGGCGTATAAGACGACCCCCTACTTGGAGGCATGTTTTTCAGCGCCAAAAAATCGTCTTATACGCCGGCAAATACGGTATATCATTTTGTATTAAACTGGTAATCTAATAAGTGAAATGTTTCTCTGAGTTCTATAAGCCATTCTAACAAATTAAACCATGGGAGAAGGTCATAATATAAGGGTGACACTGTATTTTCTATTTTCAAGATTTAACACTTTAGTTTAGTTAGATTTAGCAATGTAATTTAGTTTAAAATTTTTTCCTTTACTTTTCCTCCCTCTCTTACTGGCTTTAATGACCCTGTTTCTCAAGGCTTAATGCATACTGCACTAATTTGCAGAACAACTGGCTTTAATGACCCTGTTTTCTCAAGGCTGTACACATACCTCATAAATCTGCCTAATTTCCAGCACACTGACTTGAAAGAAGCTGTTACAGCCCTGTGCTGAGATCCACTCCTACAACAGAGACTGAGATAACTATCTCTGAAACAAACCAGATTCTGGGAAGCACTTTTTTCCCTTCTTCAAACCTCAGCACGCAGGCAACTGCCTGGCCAACCCCCCTTTCCTTTTGTTCTGCCTCTTCTTATGTGCCTATAAAACCTTTCGGCCATGCTGGGAATGGGGAAGGTGACCTTTGGGACAGGAGTCCTCCATCTTCCCCGACAGAATGCTGGCATTTTGAGTAAACCTCCTTTTCTTCCCACCAACCTTGTCTCTGGATTACTGACTCGTGAGCGACAAGCAGCCAAGCCTGGGTTCCATTAACAAAGGGAACTTCTGATGTATAGTCAGTTGGTCAGAAGTACAGGTAACAACCTAGCCTCGACATTAGTAACTGAAGTGGTGAGGGGCCAGTCTAGTAGAACCGAACCCTTGACCTGTGGAATCTGATGCTACATTTGGGCAGATAATGTCAGAATTGAGTTGAATTGTAAGACATTCAGGGTTATCCTAAGAATTCCTTGTTAGTGTGGGGATAAATGCCCGTATTGGAATTGGTACCAGAACCTATTTGGTTGGTGCCCGTGAAGTGAGGTTTGCTCAAATGACCCTGGCTCACAGAAACATGTGGTTTGGGAAGAGAAACATGTGGTTTGGGAAGAGAAAAGATGAAAGGGTGGAGGATGAAGAACCTTTGCTTTTTGGGTGGCCATGCGGTCACCCATGGTATGCAGCAGTAGCTGTGCTACAATGTTACTAAAGGTGAAAGCTACAGATGGAATTTAGAGATGGCTCCAACTCCTGGGGAGTTGATTCTTGTGATGCATAAGAAATACATACTAATAAGAAAAAGGCAAAATATTCAGCCCCTTGTTTTTTGTTATCTGCAGTAACTAAAATAAAAGTAAAAGAAATGCTGGGTTGGGTCTTGATGCTAAATAAAAGTCAGATTTGAGTCAATCTGAGCTTTGGCCACTAGCCTCAAAGCTGCCTAGAAAGGGGAAAATTGTGCAGGGACAGCAGACAGTATATCCAAGACCTCTGGTCACAAGAAAGTTGTCAATGTGGGGGAAGAACAAAACCAAGAAACAATTGAAAGCAGAGGTAGAGTATGAAGTAATTGTTTCATTTTGTAGGTTGCTATCATTAGCTTCCTGGAGAACCTTTACTGAAAAGTGTCGTGAGGGTAAACAATTTGAGGCTGTGTCTTTGGTTTTGAATGCTGCAGAACGGTAGAGCATTATTTGGGTTGATACGGGACCCACAACTCACAACTGAAGAATCACAGATGGCTGTACAGGATCTAGATACACAAGAGATTATTCTTGAGGGAACAGCAAGCCTGGTGGGCTGGATAAAAGCCACTGTAAGGCCTGCTTGCCCTGCAAAGGGGAACTGTTTTCCTTTCCCTATAAATACCAAGTGAAATGCCTGAGATGAAGCAGCTGATATACTTCTTAGGCAAGCCATGTGGGATTGGCTTTATGGTGACAGGGATATTCACCTGCTGAATTTACCCATTACCCAGGTCATGGAAAATGCTGTGGTTAAGTGGGGCCTTTTCACATGGTCACCTTATTGTTGCAAAACCAAAAGACAGTTTATAAAGCCTTATTGAATTTGTTGCCTCAGCTTCCCCTCATGGGTTTTAAAGATGCTAGTACAAACATTAGGCTAACTAAGGAGAGAGTGGAAGGAGGCTGAGGGGACAGTCAAGGGACTCTTCCCAACAAGGTGAAAATTTTCAAAAGATTATTAGGAAACAAGGTGAATAAAGCAAATATTAATAGAAATGAAACAAAGAAGAAATAGAAAGGGAAGGGTAAAGGAACTTGTCCCAGCAGGATGGAAATCTTTACATGGTTTTTAAAAAATGGGATGAATATAACAGAGATTGTATTAAAACAAAGCTTTTAATACAGTACCAACAAATGTCGAGTCTGCCAAAAAACCACCTAGATGGTATCCCAACAGTAAAGGTCTCTCAACAAGTCTACTCTATTTACCCCAGTTTGGAGAAATTTTAAAAGCTGGATGGCAGAAATTGCAATGAGAAGCTTGACCAGCAATCACTTGGGGCCATGATCAGGCAGATTAATCAAGACAAAGGTTGACAAAAGGGCCTAGGTCCATTGGCTCAACCCCCTCTCTGGGAACCCAAAGCCTTTGTACAAGAGCAGGGAAAATGGTCAGGGAGTGAAGACAAGTTTCCAGGACTCCTTGATGTAAGAGTTTCACACTCTCTGATACCAAAATCCATTGGTTAAGCCCTGACTTGAACTATAATTAGATTGAGAGAACTTAAAAACGTAATGGTCGATGACTATGAAACTTGAAATGTCTAAGCAGGTATTATGTACAGAAGTTGTGTCAACTTTATCTGAGTGTTTTATGGGAACGGATATTATCTATGTCTGGAGAATGTTTCCCCTACCTACTATTGAAAAATGAAACCTTGTGGATGAAGCCTGAATAGAAGCTACATTAGAAACACCGGGGTTGATGGAATTAAGGTAAGAGTTTGCAGAGGAAGTGGTCACATCTCTTTTATCTGCTTGTATTTTGGGGATGAACATTGTGTCTGACTGGGGAATGTTTCCCCTACCTAGTGTTGTAAAGCAGAAGGCATATAAATCTGTCCTGAAACAATATTAATTGGACACGCTAAATGGCAAGAAGTAAGATTGCTTGAGCCCAAAGAGTGTAAGATAGAAACGGGGGTGTTGGTGGGGACAAATTCTCTGCATGACAGCCTTATGTGGAGTCTAGGCTGGCAATTCCAGCCAAAGCCTGTGAACACCTCCCAGCAATGACTACAGGGACTTTGGACTAGGGAATTTCTATTTCCCGGGCATTTGCTACTTTGCTATCTGACAGTAATTGAAGCTGTTCCAATGGATGAAGGACATAAAATTGTCTCAAAATCTGACATAGCTATAATGTCTAGGATGAAACCAGAGAAAAAAATCTAATGGTGGCAGCAATGCTCAGAAGAGTTACACACACACACACACACACACACACACACACACACACACGAGTTTCGACACAAGTGCGTGAACTAATCCTAGAAAAAGTGCTGCATAGATCATTGCTGAATATCACTATGGTCATCTTTGAAGTACTCCCCTTGGGAAACTATGCCCTGATGCCAGGGCCTAGTCCACCCTTCAAAGCAAATTTGGAACTTTTCCTGGCATGACCATCAGAGCTGTCATCATATTACTCTTGATGTCCTGAATGTCATCAAAATGTCTTCCTTTCAATATTTCCTTTATCTTTGGGTAAAGAAAAAAGTCATTGGGGGTCAGATCAGGTGAGTTGAGAGGGTGCTCCAATACAGTTATTTGTTTACCGGCTAAAAACTCTCTCACAGACAGTGCCGTGTGAGCTGGTGCATTGTCATGATGCAAGAGCCATGAATTGTTGGCGAAAGTTCAGGTCATCTAACTTTTTCATGCAGTCTTTTCAGCTCTTCCAAATAGTAAATTTGGTCAACGGTGGTTTGTCCACTTGGTACAAATTCATAATGAATAAGCCCTCTGATATGAAAAAACAAAAGATAGCAACATAGTTGCAACAAGTTCACGAACCNAGAATTCTCAGGACTAGTTTCTTTAAAAAAAAAAATCATGTCAATAATTCCAAAATTTTTTGTTTGCTTTCTCATTTTCTAGCATAAATTCTAATTTAGAAGTTATGGATGGAAAGTATGGCTGTACCTTGTATTGTGGTACATTGGAGAGCTGTTTATTTGTTTTCAGCTTATGTACTTGTCTGTAATCCTGGATTATGTTCTCCTTCACCCTACATATATCTGTGTTAAACGTACATCCCAAATGTAGAGTTCTTTGCTTCCATTATTATTATAACATTGAATATTCCCAGAAGAATTGGCTAGCTGATGAAATCTAGTTGAAATATTACAGGATTAGAATCAGTGCTGCTTAGATAATTATTATAATCATAAGTGTACCAGTAATGGGATGTTGAATAATGTCAGAAAAATTAGTAAGCTGCATAGAGTTCATTTCCACAAATAGGCAATTTCCCCTATAATTTACATTTATGATATGGTCTTGGTAGGCTTTTAATGTGAGCCAGTTAGATATAAATATCATTGAACCATTGCCCTTAGTTACTTACGCATAATTTGAGGGCATAATTATGCCCTCAAAGCCTGATGTTCACCATACATAAACTACCTCAGATGTCAGTTATGATAAACTGAACAAAACTGAAAAATGCATACACTCATCCATCTTTTTACTCATTCACATGCGGAATCAATTTAATTTTGTATCTGGAGAAAAGTATGGTTTGATAGTCTCCTTTGCTTTGTGCATCGCTGGAAGGTGGCCTATGAACACCTGAGAGTGAATGTTCAACTTTACCTGAAATGGTTCCTCAGACCCAACAGTTACCTATGTTACCTATGACTTCTGCTACGGAATGAGGACAACATGGGAATTAATGCAACCCCAGGGTGTGAGGGGCATTCAGTCTTGAGGATATTCTAAAAAGGAGGGAACTCAGCTCTGCAGACAGGCCATTCTTCTGGGCCTGGCTCCGGCCCTCCTCTGCCCCAAGGAGCGTGCATGTGGTGGCCTCGCTCCCATGTGGGCTCACAGCACGGGTGCATGCCAGGACACAGAATTGCTTCTTAGTTTGCCTTTTATCTGCAAACAGAGCAAGGAAACAATAAAATTAAAATAAGAAACTGAATAAGCATATTAGATGAAAGATGAAAAAGATCAACATAATTTTGATTTTTTCAAAATGTTAGGTTTTCCTAATCTTTTGAATAGTTTCAAGATGCATGGATCTCCTGTGTAGGACTTAAGTGATGTTTTCTCCTTTCATGTATTTATGTCACTTCCTATTAGTTAATTCATCTCTACTGAAGACGTCACTCAGTTCCTGTCCTCCCTCTTTCTCCATCCTCCCTTCTCATTCCTGCATTTCCTTTTCATCAAAGTGTTTTTCTTTCTATTTCCCAGTTTCCACTTAATTATTTTTTAATTAAATTACTGGAGGACACCTCACTTTGAGCTGGGGAAATATAGAAAGCTCTCTCCTGACTATAAACAAATGCCAATTTAAATGAAGTTTGAGCAATGTTTCTTCTACAAGGTTTATTTTTTAATTGTCTGTAATATCCTCTTTGGCATATGTAAAACATTTAATGTATTTCCAACTCATTGTTGGTATCTTAGCACCAGCTTGAGTGGTATCCAATTAAATAGTGTAACATTGTCTTTGGTTATGAAATCAGATGTTATTATCTATGGTCTTGATAAACTCCAAGTCTGGAACTATTGCTGACGTTCAGCTATCCATAAAATAAAGGGCCATCCAGAGAAGCCCACCTGATCACTTCAGTTGCCTATGTGATTCAACTAGATTGGAACAGGCTTCACACCCATCTGCTCTAGTGAAATCTCTCATCCAAGCATCTCACTACCCAAGATGATTCTAGAATAGACACATATATGCTGCACATACCCTAAAGTAATGCTTTCACTAAACAAGGTCACATTGGGAGTGTGGGAATTGTTACCAAGTGAATCACCAGTAAGTGTCCTCACCTTAGTAAGAAGTGAGTAAACTTTGAATTAGTATGGAGAACATCTCTTATTTATGTGTGCATTCTTCATGGCCTTCAGCAGAGCATCATGCATGTAATTTGCACTTAGCAAATGGTTGGCACCGATTGCCTGTCCTTGGTGCTGCATTCACTATGCACTACTTCAAGGTGACACAACTGAATTGTAGCTCATGTCATTCAGATCTCTCTGCAGAGGATGCCGTAATGAACTTGGCACACAGGGTACTGTGAGGGCAAAGAGAACAGGCCTCGTCTTGCACTTCAGCCCTGATACCTTCTGGCCACATGAGCTTGGGCTGAACTTTCTGGGAAAACCTAGGAGAACTGCAGGAGAGTTAAAACTGTTCCATTTCTCTAGAATGTTCTTCCCACTCTCTTTACCTAGACATTTCTTCCCATCCTTTAAGTGTCAGCTTAAAGGGCATTGCTTGACCCCAGAGTCCTGAGGAGCTCTGCTAGTCAAGGACCCACACCTGGCAGGGCAAAAGCAGCAGCAAATGTAAGTGGAGCTGGCATTTAGCTCCAAGAAATCTGATGTTTTTAAAAGAAAGAAAACAAATTTTTTCACACCATGGCAATATCTTTCACAGTTCCCTTTGTAGCCAGAAAAACAAAATAATTAGTTATGAGATTGTTTAGTGTTTTCCCCACTAAGTTTTAAGTTCTAGGAGGAACCACATTCATGGCTCTATGCCCAGATTTCAGCTTGGATTTGGTGACAGTAGGCCCTTTATTTCACATTATTTATCAGTTTTCTGGGACTGCCACAACAAAGCACTACCAACTGGGTAGCTGAAACAACAGAAAGTAATGGTCTTGCAGTTCTGTTGGAGACTAGAAGTCCAAAATTAAGGAGTTGGAAGGATTTGTCCTTCTGGGGGTTTTCAGGGAAGGACCTATTCTAAGCCTCTCTCTTTGTCTTGGAGATACCTTCTTCATGTTCACATCACTTTCCCCTTTTCATAAAGACATCAGTCTTATTGGTTTAGGACCCAACCTAATGACATCATTTTAATTTGATTATTTCTGTGAAGACCCTATCTTTAAATATACTGTATTTTGCAATGTATAATGTGTACTTTTTTGTCCAAATTTGTGAGGAAAAAATAAGGATACACATTATATATGGG
>NW_017731775.1:107798-124408 GCF_001890085.2 Hipposideros armiger | reverse complement strand
GGAAGGATTAATACATGAAACCACTTACATGAAGAATCTAAAATATGCAAACTCATAGAAGCAGAGAGTGGAATGCTGGTTGCTAGGGGCCGGGGAGAGGGCAAAGTGGGGAGATATTAGTGAAAGGGTTCAAAGTTTCAGTTATACGAGTTGAACAAATCTTGGAGATTTGCTGTATAGCATAGTACCTGTAGTTAACAACATTGTGTTATATATTTAAAAATTTACAAAGAAAGTAGATCTTATGTTAAATGTTCTTATGACAAAAATGTAATAGTAATAAATAAAGAGAGAAGGAGGGAACTTTTGGAGGTGATGGGTGTGTATATGGCACAGACTGTGATGAGGTTTTCATGGGTTATGCTAATCTCCAAACTCATCAAGTTGTATACACTAATTATCTATAAGTTTTTGTATGTCAATCATACCTCAATGAGGTCATTTAAAAATATAATGCCCGAGGGCCGGCCGAGTGGCTCAGTTGGTTAAGAGCTCACTCAAGAGCTTGAGCTCTGAGCAACAGCGGTTCGATGCCAGCCCAAGCTGAGCAGCCGCTAAGCTACCAATAGGTAGCAGGATGGCTCAGCTAAAAACAAACAAACAAACAAAAAATATAATGCCCGGAAAATATGAACTATAAGTGAGGTATTAATAAGATACCCTGCATGTGACCGATTGTGTGAGGGATTACATGCAGTTTCCTTTGGTTGGCGACCACCCTTGGGGATCCTGAAACTTACCAGTGGAGCATCTTTTCTGATAGGTCTAAAGCTTTGGATGATTCTCGTGCATGGGCTGGTCCTAACCAGCAGTGTTAGATTCTATGAGCAAATATAAAAAGCAGGGTTGTTCACTTTTAAAGGCGTTCTCTTGGGGAGGAGGGCTCCCTTCTGAAACCTTTATTTAATCGAATTGAAAATACTGCTGCCTTCCTACTTCTGGGAGATTTCTGGCTCCCTCACACCAAGAATTTATTGCTTATGATCAGTTCTTGCTAAGCACTATGATGACAGAGTTATCACTGTTTCCAGGATACATGTAATAACAGAAATCCGTTAACGACTTGGGAATTTTCTCCAGATTTTGTTGTGTGACCTAAATTCTTATGTCACTCTGGACTACATCCTGGCCTTTGAGATGTGTCTCGTGGCATGGATATGATGATTAAAGATATTACTAGTGCTGCATAGTTAAAACACATGGTCCTTGTCTGAGCATTTAAAGCACTGAATTATGCCTAAATCCTAAGGACAGCCTTATCATTGAGCATCTAATTGCAATTGTGGAAACATTTTAACATCATTTTCTAGGTGGAAAATTTTGTGTGTCAAATCAGTTATTTGTAAACCACATAGAATTCAGAGTCCCAACCAATAAATGAAATCACCTCTTGGATGTTTTATGTGCAGGACTGTACAAATTTGGAGCAAATCTCAGTGGCGCTGACTAGTGCAGTGTACTTCCTCCCTACAGTAGTCCTCTTGGGTAGAGCTTGTCTGGCCCAGAGATGACATTCAACAGTAGTCTGTGCCAGCATTTTATAGCATACTAGGTGTAGGTGAGGAAGTGAAAGGCAGCCCAGTCAGCGTTTTGAACCTGAACCCTAGGTGAGTGCTCATGCCAAAGAGATAGTACATACTTGTATTTAGTGACCCCTTGAGTCTTCAAGGGAAGATTCAGGGAAGACAAATCTATGAGTGGAAACATGCCAGTAGTTTGCTAAGGAGATTAGGGGAAATTTTAAATAGCATTCAAATATGGTACCAAATAGATTAGGTGATTCTTACTAATGACACACAACATTTGTCTTGCATTCTATAGCTGTCAAAGAACCATGAAATACACAGTATTTATAGATGTTCACTGGACTCTGTGAAGATTGTCAAGCATGTTTCATTATCCTAATTAGCAGGTGAAAAAAAATTTAAAGAGAAAGAAAACAAATGTTAAAGGAACTCCCCCTCTTCACACATGTAATTATCTACTATAATAATTAAATCACTATGAACTTATAGAAACAGTATCTGAAACCTTACAAAAAGTGAAGTATATAATATTTAAAATTTTAAAAGGTTGGATTAATTATCTCTTAAAAAATTCACATTGTATCTCAAATTTGTCTATATATTTGATTCTTATAAGGGCATGAAATACAAACATTTCATTTTAAGAATCAGAGAAGAATTAAATTTGAGTTATATGTACTGTGTTGTATACAAAATAAATGTAAAGTGATTGAAAATGAAAGATGATGAAATAGTACTTTAAAATAATGCAACAAAGCTTAAAAAAATGAAAAGATGCCACTTAAATTTAAAACATAGTGCAGATAATTAAAAGTAATTATGGGAGCTGGCCAAGTGGCTCAGTTGGTTAAGAGCGTGAGCTCTGAGCAACAGGGTCACCGGTTCGACTCCCACACAGGNGGTGGTTTGTCCACTTGGTACAAATTCATAATGAATAAGCCCTCTGATATGAAAAAACAAAAGATAGCAACATAGTTGCAACAAGTTCACGAACCTAACTGTCAGACCTAGTATATATGGGAATGGTTTATATGGGACTGTGCAGCTTGGGAAATGCAAGGAGGAGATACAGCAGAAGAGGCAGGGAGACATTTTCCTTGTAGAACTGACTTTGGAACTACGTGAGGAAATGATAGATTATACTGTCATTTGGACAGTGCCCTATAAACAATTCTTGACTGACCAACAAAGGGCTGTTGTTGGCTTTGTGGACATAGTTCCATGGTGAATGGAAAACATCCTGTTTGGAAGGCCACCGCTCATGGATGGAGGTAAAAACAAATTAGCTCGGTGGGCTGAATTGCATGCTGCTTTCCCAGCAATGATGAAATAATTGAACAGTGGTAAAAGTCCCAGTGTTTGGCTTTTTATTGACTCATGGCAGTGGCCAATGGCCTGGCCATATGACCAGGCAGGAGGGTAATGGAAACCTGGGCTATTAAAGGGACGCTTGTAGGGGGCCTGGCATGCGGAAATCACTATGTACACTTGAGGGCTGCACTAAAGTAGGGCAAGAACCTTCTTCCAGGTTTGGAAGGTGATTAGAATCAACAGGCAGATATCCCCCTGTCCTAGTTTAAGTTCACCTGGGTCCATAAAATGAGCAGAGATTGGCTAAATCTAGGCATATTCCTCTTGCATGCTCTGAGGCACAAGATGTCAGTAGAACTGTTTTGTCTGCCAGCAAAAGAGACAGAAACTGCAGGTGGCTATGTGGCAGACCCCCTGGGGTAAAGGGAGCACAGCTAGAAAGTGAGACTAATGCTGGTAGCCCTGGTGGGATACAAATGGGTCCTGACAGGAAGAGACACTGACTCTGGACTGGGCTTTGCTTACCTGTTGGTAGATGCAAATGCTCAGAGTGCTAGAAAAGAACTGGAACAGAAGATAGTGCACCAATTTGGAAGGCTGACCATCATTTCTTCAGACAACGAACACACTTTACCACCCCATAATGTCCAACAAAGGACAGAGAGTTATTCTCCTCACAGTACTAGTTTGATAGAGAATTGGAATGAGCAATTAAAACTTTCGTTGTCTAAAATGGGGGTGGGGTGATAGAAACATGAAGGGTTGGCTCACATGCCTCCATGACTATGTGCTCACGCTCAACATGAACATGAATGGGGCTGAAGGAGTGTCTCCAATGGACAGATTTCTGGTTTTATAGTGGACCTGGGGAGCAGGGTCTAGGCAAGGTGCTGATACTCTTTTCCCCCCCACATAACCTCAACTTCTTTTTTTTCTACTTGATGCAGTGGTCATAGGGCCAGAGTTGCAATTACAAGGGCAAGAAACAGAAACCATTTCTAAGCAAGAAACTGTCACTATGTTGTTAACCTTTATGTCATAATTCCTAATGTCCTGTTGGGGAAGGGTGTGCCTTGACCTCGTCTGGCAAATTGGAGCTAACAGTGAATATGGTTTTATCGCCTGGTGGTGAAGACAGCCTTGTAGTTCTGCACCTATGTAACCTCATCCTATCTGAATGGGAGTGGAGTAGGGGAGGCACTTACTAAGCTAGTATTGATGCCCGCAATCTAGACCAGCACAGTGGTGAATCTAATGTCTCTTCCAAAGGTGGAAATGGGGATATATATGCAGAGAAGGAAAAATATTAGCTGAGGGTAAAGGAATGAATAAATGAGTAATATAATGAGTGAAATTAATATTACAATAGCATCTAGAAAGAGGCTCACAGCAAGAGATAATATTGTCTCTTAGCTTAATTATGCCAGATGCCTGAAAAGGAAGTGTATTATTGTTGTGTTATTATAATTATTGTTATTATTTTATATTTCCCCCATGTTGAACTAACCACATCTGCCTATGTACCACTGTGTGCCCTGTCAATACCTTGTTAGACTTATTAACTTAAGAATCTCTCTCCACTAATACATTGTAAGCTCATCGAGGGAAAGGATGATATCTTATAATTCTTATATTCATAGACCAAGAACAAAATGATTACTTACTAAACATTTCATGTGCAAATGAGAGATAAATTACCCAGACAAGTCTACTAAATTTATTTATAGGAACACTTCTTTCTTCATAGAGAAAGTTAGAAATGAAAGGGTATGGTCGACATGACCCTATGCAAGTCAAGGCCTTTAGGATAGCTATTTTTGAATCATTACTTTCCAAAATTCCTGAAAGTAATTTAAAAGAACAGTTTTTGTCTTCTTGAGCACATAATAGCCACTATAGTTTATAATGTTTTCCATCTTCCCTCAAGGAGTCTGAATGCTTTTGTTTCCCTTAGTGATGAAATCATTAGGTCCCTATTGGCTGGTAATTGTGACTTATGATATCAGTCTATGAACTTAACAGTAATGAAGATCTTAAAATAATGTAATATTCACAAATCTTAGAATACTCAGAAACACTGAATGGAAGACTTGAATATGTGGCTAATGTTTTAAGTCACTTTCCCTCTTTTGGCTGTGCTTTCTGTGAGGTATGGATACAAAGGAAAACTCACAAAATTATGTTCCTTGTAATATTTTCTCTTCCCAAGAAACATTTTGCAAATACACTTTAGCAGACATGTGACTTATACCAAAACCAAATTCTGGTCCTACTGCCAATAAACTTGACCAATACTTCTTCACACAGATGCTCAATGTTTACACATAGCATACCTGATTGCTCTATCATCTACCACAAATACACTGCTTTTTCCACATAGACTGGTTTCCAAGGCAACAGAGACCTCCTCTAACAATGAAAGCACTCACAAGTTGATTTTCATTTCTACATGCCAAGTCCTAACCACTTTCTTCAGCCATAGTACTTATGTTTCCCAGCAGGAAGGCAGAGCTGAAAACGAAGTAGTAATAGTAGAGGAAATTTTTTTAGTATTAGGTGCTATGAATGGTTAGGTGCTATGAATAAGAAATAAGAAATATAAATAAGAAACTTTTGTTTAACAGACTTGTAGAGAGAGGTTGATGGGGATCTTTTGGGTAGGGGGTGAAGTATAGAGAAGATATGCGTTATGGCTGACCTTGAGGGACACTAATAATGTTTGGGAGAGAGATCAATTTTTCCTCTACTACCGAAGTCTTTTGATAAATGAAGTCTCTAGTTCTTCCTTTGTAGGGATGTTTGTTGAAAATCATCTTCACCTTCTCATTTACCATTCACTCTAGTACCCATCATAATCCAGAACCCATCGTCTTAGAATTTGCTAGACCACCCAAGTCTTTTTAGAAGTCAAACCCAGTGTTACTTGTCTATCCTTATATTCTTTGTGATTATCCTATCTTGCCTGTCTCTTCTCCCTTTCCCAAGAAATTACTCTTCCTTAGTTCCCCTCCACCTTAAAGTTCCCTATTTCACCTTTACAGCCTCCTCTTCCTCCACCAATGCTTTTGCTATTTCTCTCCTCAGTCTTTTTCTCTTCTAATTCTACATATCCCTCTAGACCACGGTCCTTAAACTTCCTTGCACAGTGGAATCACTTGAGGATCTTGTAAAACATTTCAAAACTCAGGCCACAGTGCAGCCCAGTCTCTGGGAGTGAGATGCATCAGTATATTTTTAAATTCTCCCAAGAGATTCCACCGTGCCAACAAATTTGGGAAACCACTGCCCTAGAGTGGCCTCTCTTCTCTTAATTACCTCCATATTAGCTGACAATGAGTATGCTAGCCCTGTGGCTTTTCCAGGACTAATCAAACCTGAGACGTATGTACTCAGCGACCCCTTCTTGAAATTCTTCAGTAGTGTCTCATTATGTCAGAACAAAATAAAAAGTAAAAGTGTTACAGGGACATTCAAAGTTTCCATAGTCCAGACTCTGTTTTCCATCAAAGGCCCATCTCACACCACACTCCTGTCCTTCTGGAAGCTTCCAGGCCCATTTCCTGCTCCTCTGCCTGGAATAGCCCTCTTCATCTGGATAATTCCGACTGTCCTTAGACACTCAGCCAAAAAATTTCTTAAATTCCCCCTCTTCTCACAACACAGTAAATTTTGCTGCTCAGAGCTCATTCTCCATTTATGTCTTTTTATTGGCTTATTTTGTAGTAGCCTGGATTTTATTTGAGGACAGAGTATTTGCTTTTCATTTCTCTATACGGGTGCAGAGTGCCTCGAGTACACTGTGTGTTCAGTGTTCGATGAATCAATGAATAAAAGAACATGATGGATGACAATTTTTACATTGAGGCTTTATTCAGAAAGGGTTTAATCAAATTGACTTCTTCAGGAAGCGAGGCAGGCCACAGAGCCATGAAGCCTCCTCCCAGTTTCCTGCAGGTGCCAGAGTGTTGTTTGTCTGGCAAGTGGAGCATCTGAAAACCCAATCCAGGTGGTTAAACCAATTTTCATGACACTTGAGAATCACCATGGAATCTGTTTCCAGCAGCTAAAAATTCATTGAAAGCTGTTGTGCCATTAGGGAGCTGTTCCAATAGCTGGACATTCCAAGCCACCACCTGCTAACAAGAGGCTTGGGCAACTTTTCAATCAGAAGGGGATCTGGGGGCGTATTTTTGGCACCGAATGCCTGAGTGCCCTCATCACTTACCAGAGAGAGGCAAGGTATCTTTTTAAAGAACATTTCGATTCTGAGTAAGATCAAAAGTTTGAACTATTTCTACAATTACACAGTTTCATAAAATTAATCTTGGACCGTTCTTTGAAAATCAGCATGAAAATACAACTTAAAAAAATAATCAGTGGGTAAATATTTCCCCCTTTTGCATATTGTAGTTTGGAACAGTGAAAGAAGAAATTCTAATATAAATATTTATAATTGAAATATGCACAGAATGGTACCAATGGCAAGACACAATAATTAGGAAAAATGGGTGTAATGAGCAACCTTTCCATTTGTACTTTGTAAGCCTCTTCTGCTTTTTACATAACTGTTATGTAAATTGTTGTAAGCATTACAAAACAGAATAATAGGTCACTTTCTCACAATTATCTAGTAAAAAGGAACAAATGTAAACAAAGAATGGGAGAGAATAACATGATTTCCTGAAGGGCCAGCTGTGCTGTGATCCAAATACCTCTCTTTCCAGATTTGATTTTTGCATTGTTTTTCTCTGATAATGTGCACTCCTCCATATCAGTTACTCAGCTGTCATGTGGGCTGCCAGGTGTAGTCTGTGATAACCTTTTCTTGACTTTTTCTTATTGTCAATGGTAGGTAGAAAGTGATTCTACTTTCCCTAGTCTTATTAAATTAGTTTCATGTGGTTATGCTCAAGGGCCTCCAAAAAGACAGGGGTCTATTGTTATAACAAAATCATCCCCTGGAAATACTGTTCAAGTAACACAGAGTGTGATCAGGGCTGGTTCATGGGTGTTTGAACTGGCAGGCACACAGGGCCCTGTGCTTGCTGCCATGTTGAAATACTTAAAATTTTTGAACAAGTTTCTCCACATTATCGTTTTGCACTGGGCCCTGCAAACTATGTGGCTGGTCCTGTCTGAATCCTCACTAAGCATTTTATAGTGAGTGAAGTGTACCTAAGACCAGTAACAAAGCCAGCATTAAGAAGGAAAATAAGTTGTGGATGGGCTGCCTATGGAGTAGACTAGAAAAAGGGATGGCCCGTCTATCTTACCTCAGATAATGGAATTCATCACGGGTTATTGTATCTGCATATGAGTCTTGTGTTTTGACATCACCTCACAATATCCTTTCTTTCTCTCTGCATTCCGCTTTCTTGCCTGACAGAAACACAGGACCTTTAGATAGGATCCCCAAGGCTTAGCCCTGTTTGCACTGGAATGGTTACTTCTTAGGGAAAGTCTTTTAACTTAAAACACGCAAACATCCTAAGAAGCTTTAGTCTGGTGAGTGTATGCCTAAGGCTCACATATTAGAATATATGCAGAAATTAATCCTACCTTTGCAGAGTCAGGTCAGGACTGTGATGGTGGGCTTCAGGGGACCAAGTAATTTGCTGATGTCAAGGTAAACTGACAGAGTTGATGGATGTGTTCAACAAATATTTATGTGTGTTTTAATGTTTCCATCTCATAAAAGTAATTATTTAAACTAGTTCACTAGAGGATAACTAGACTTCTGGTTTGGATTTATTAGCATGTTATGCTGATCTTGATCTTTTCTTTGAACTTGTACTTATTTGATAAAAATAGAGATGAAGTTTTAATACGGATCTTTAGATGTATAGCAAAAAAAGAGATAACTTTTTGCAGTGAAGACATTTACTAAATGGTCATTGAGACTGAGATAAGAAGAGTTTGGATAAGAGACACTGAACTGTTGTTTTGTTTAGAGAGTGATTTTTTTAGTTCACACTCATGCAAGAATAGAAGGTAAGTAGCCTTTCTCATATCTTTTTTGTATCTTATCTTTTTTTCAAGTGATGTATGAAACTGCTCTAAGTTTCAGGATATATGTAATTTAAGACTAGATATTTTCAAAGTCACCTTTCTTTTGCCCTAAGTCCTATCAACTTGATGTCTCAAGAGACGTGTGACTTAGTCACCTGTGACCTCCTTCTCACCCTGGAGAAGTTGGGGAAAACGATTACTATGAGTCTTTCCTTACTTCACACACAATGAAGAAAAAATTCAGAGTAGGGTAATGCCGACCAATATTACTTAGGAACAAAATAAACCAATCTTTAGCACTTTGTCTTTACAAATTTTATTTCAAATGAAAATGATATTTATTGATTCCAGACCTATGTAGTTTTCAAGAAGGGAAAAGTTCTCAAGAAGGGAAAGGGGCAATATCCCCAAATGAGCCTAAGGTACAAATCATCCAAAACACTTGTGAAGAATGCACATTCCTGGGTCCTACCCAGAAATACGAAATCAGATTCTGTCAAAGGGTCTGGGGGTCTGCATTGTAAGGAGGCCATCCCCGTGATTCTTAAGATCAGGATAGTATGGAGAACTTGTCTTAGGCCAGTGGTTCTCAAAGACCCACCCAAAACAGCAGGGGGGCTTTCTAAAACTAGGTACAACCCCTAGTTTCTTATTCAGGTGTCTGAGAAGTGGCATGTGTATTTGCTTTTCTAGCAAGTTCCCAGGTGTCACTAAGGATTGTGGTGTAGATTCAACACATTGAGAACCACAGTTTTTAGGGCCTATTGTAGTATCTGCTGTTACAACCTGCAAGGCTCAGGTGGCCCCTAGTCCTGCCATTCTATCCCAAACCCTTCATAACCATCCATAAAAAGAGATTATGATGCTCGGCAGGGTTCAGTTGCTGGGGAGAGCTCTCTTTCTGGTGTCTAGGCAGCCACCTTCTTGCCGTGTCCTCACAGGGCCTCTCTGTCCATGCACATACAGAAGAAAGTCCATGTGAGGACACAGCAAGAAGGCAGCCATCTACAATTCAGGAAGAGAATCTCGCTAGAAATCAAATCCTGCTGGAACCTGTTGGACTTTCTAGCTACCAAAACTGAAAAAAATAAGTTTCTGTTGTTTAAGCCACAGTCTGTGGTATTTTTTTATGGCAGCCTGAGCTGACTAGTAGAGATTTTGGTACTATGAAGTAGTATGCTGCTGCAACAAATACCTAAAAATGAGGAAGTGGCTTTGGAGCTGGGAAACTGGTAGAAGCTGGAAGACTTTGAGGTACATGGTAGAAAAAGCCTAGATTTCTGTGAAAGGACTGTTGGTAGCAATATGGATGTTAAGTGCAATTCTGGTGAGCATTCAAAAATAAAAGAGGAGAGCTAGAGAGGAAAGCCTCCATCTTATTAGAGAATATGTAAATATGTACAGATTGTTGGTATAACTATGGATGTTAAAGGTGATTCTGGTGAGATCTCAGATGGAAACGAGAAAAGTAATCCTTGTTATAAAGTGGAAAGAACTTGGTTGAATTGCGTTCTACTGTTTTGTGGAAAGTTTAACTTGCAAGCAATGAAATTGAATACTTAGCAGAGGAGATTTCTAAGCAAAGTATTGAAGGTGAAGCTTGTGTCCTCCTGACTATTTACAATAAAATACAAGAACAGAGAGATGAATTTAAAAAGATGTTGTTAAGCAAAAAGAAACCAGAACTTTAAGATTTGGAAAATTCTCACCCTTCCCATATTGCAAAAAATGAAATGTTCTGAAGAGATCACCAAAAGTGTGACTGGGCTATCATTTGCTAAGGAGATTACAAAATGATACAGGCAGCAACTGCCAGTTTGAACTGAAGGGGATGGACATAGGATCAAATGAAGGAAGACTGTCAGACTTCTTGGATCCTACAGGATGGGACCATGGAGTTATCCAGCTGTGAACATGCACTATTCTTCAAGAAAAGGGAAGAATGACTTGGAATTAATTCAGTAATCATCAAGGCTGTCCCACCACAGGAGTTTCAAAGATTGGGGACACCACCACTATAGTTTCAACAGGGCAGACTGCCAGCACCCAGAGCCTTGTGGATGGCCCCCACAATAACTAAGGGAATTTTGTTGTTAGGCTACCTATTTCCCAATCCTTTGGCCATGGGGCTTTCCTTGGAGATTTTATATCTGTGCTGTTAGTGGCTCTGGATTGGAGGTTCTACAGTGCCCTGTTGGGATATATGGGAGGCAATAAGGAAACCAGGAGACTCAATACTGTATCGCTCCCCAAGTTCCAATGTCCCTAGGCATCCCACTTTTATCTTTTAGAGACTTCCTATGCATATTGTGTTATGTCCAGGTTTTTTCAGTTGTATAAGGGAGCACTTGGAAGAAACGAGGTGACCCCATCTTGGCCAGAACAAAAAGTTTCCATAGTCTTTGGAAGGTCAAAAAATGTACTAAGGGTTGTAGGAAAATGATGACAGATATAGAGGAATTTCTGGCATGCATGTGTGTCTTTCATTTCTCCTCTAATTGGTTTATTGCTGACATTCCAAAGTGATTCTGTTTGATCATTACCTCTTCAGTGGTTGTTGTTGTTGCTAAAAGATAGAATTTTTGTCTACAACTGCCGGAGACCAAGACCACCTTCAGGAGCTGTAAAGGAGAGGTTGGTGCAAGGCACACTCTCTGGCTGTGTTTTTGCAAGGCTGACACAGCATCTCAGCATACGGAGGTGGTCTCGGTACAATGGTGATAAAACATCCTGGGTCCCATACATTTGTTGCAACATTGGTTGCAAACATCCTGCAGCTGATGCACACAACATCCTCTGCCCAAGGCCATTTTCTCTCCTTCCTTGCCCCCGTATAAGCAAGGCTATATAAGTAAGCCATGGCTGCTAGACTGGGTCACTGCCCTCCCATCAGGAGACAACTGTCCACCTAGCCCCCGCTTTCTTTGTCTGGCTTTTCTTAATCATCTGACGCCCCCAATCTGGCCCGTTCAACTAGCCATGCTGGAAGCGGCCTACAACGCTTACCGCAATGTTTCCTTTAATTTATTTTAGTTTAGTTTAATGAATTAGAAGATAGAATAAAAAAGAAGGTAGTAATGAAGCTGCCAATAGAANCTAAGCTGAAATGGCAGAAAGCGAAGAAGCAATTACATTGGGACACATCTTGCTAACGGATGCACAAATTAAATTGAGATGAAGCACAGATGCTCACAGACACAGTTCAAAGCTCTGGCAACTGGATGCTGAGATGCTGAGAGTAGTCCCGTGAAGGAGCTTGGCGGGGCCGCTCTCCCTGCTTGGGGTGCACGCTGCTTCTTTCAGGGCTCACTACGAAACACAGTGAATGCTATTTTCACTATTTGCTTTTTTTCATAAAAGCGAAAATCCTCTTCAGATTTCTTTAGGTTCATGAAAACAACTACTAACGTAGGTCTTTCCTAAAAGTGGAGTGGCAATGCAAACTTCTGAATGGTGGGGGGGATAACTGTGTCATCTTCTGGGCCATCAGAGCCATAGGTGATAAAGCAATTTTTTAAAGAATCCATAAAAAGCACTAATCACCCTTGATGTTTTATAATTGTGTTATTGAGCTAGCCTGCTTTGGACTCCTGCTTTAGAAATGTTAAGAAACCTCTGTTTCTCCTCTCTCCTCCATCATTTGGATTCTAAGTAGTTAAAAACATACTTCACTATTGTCTCAGAGATTTTATTTCTTTTTCTTTTATTACTCTTTTTATTTTGGAAATTTCAAACATATATAAAAGCAGAGTGCATCTCCTCGAACCAAACACCCAGTTCAAAAGTCCTCCCTCATTTTTTTTTCTGGTATATTTTAAGTAAACCCTGGCCACTTCATATATAATGCCTCAGGTGCACCTCTAATTGGCAGGAAAATTTTTTCTGAAAACATTTTTCAAGGGTCATAGAGGTTTTTTTTTTTTTTACAATAAAGAACACACATTAAATACTAAAATGTGTATTTGTGTGAACTACGAATATATTGCTTAAACATCTTTACCCTTGTGTAGTCTTGCTGCATAGTATTTTATTTTTAAAAAGGGCAAATATTAAGAGAAGATAGTCATTTTCCTGCTAAAAGAGTTTGTATTCTCATTCATACACAATATTTATTCAGGTTTTATACTATGAGCAGCATATTAGGCTTTACACATGAACCTAAAGCAATTGTCCCTGTCCTTGAGAAATTCTGGGGCAGAGACCGTCTATCTGAAACAGGGTCAATTAGAAATAACTATTTATGAAGGAAATTAGCTTCAGAGTGAGTCTTGATTCAGGAGAAGAACATGGAATGAGACATGTTGNTGTCAGAACTTCGTAGAGTCCCTTAGGAGATTTAGGGAAAAAAACATGTTATTTGGTATTGGTTTCTTCATGGCGCTGGAATGAAAATGCTTTATGGTGGCCGAGGTTAAAGGCTTTTAATGTTGAACACAACGGCTTTACACAGTTAAACCATTTTGTCTTCAATGATTGTCTACAAGGATTTGTCTATAAATCTATAGATTTACAAAAAAAAATTGTTTTTTTGGGTGTGTTTGGCTAGTATGATGATAATCTGAAGTTTTCTGTAAAATGATAAGATAAAACAGGATATTGCAAAAAAAAAGAGTTCTCTGGAACTCCTCCTTTAATTCCCAATCTACCACCATCCTCGGGTCTCCCTCCTTCATCTCAGAGAAAGCTAAAAGCCCACACTTCCAGAATGAATGGATGGCTAAGCGTGTTCAGTAACAAAACACTCACTCCTGCACACCAATTTCAGAGTAGACAGAATTTCACAAATGCCAAGTATCACTGTATCACTTCGGGGCACCACCGTGACACGGACCACGCTGTGAAAGCCCCGCCTGGCACTGGACAAGCAGGAGGCTTTTCTAGTGCCGCTTTATTCTCTCTGTCCAAGTGGTCAGGCCAAGATCTTCACTAGACATTTTGCTCCAGATAGGTAAGTGCAGGCAGAAGTGCTGAGAATATTTTTTCTTCTTATCTTTTTCACCAACATCACCCCATTTGAGGCTTTACTATTCAGATCCACTTTTTAGTATTAACTTTGCTTCACAGCCCTCATGCCATATTTTGTCCAAAGCTTTCTAAACTGAGAGCAACTCACAGAACTCCACTCTTCATCTAAAGCCAAGTACAAAAGAAACTTATATGTTTAATGAAATTTTTTGTTAATTAGCATCTTTTGAATGTCAGTAATATTACTGGCATTTGTTAAGTGCCTCTGTGCCTTTCATTAGGGCCTCCACTAAGACTGTGTTCTGATTTCCCACAAGGCATCTGCTTTCCTTTCCCCTTGCATTCCTCAAAAAAGGGGAAATTCTGGAAAAGATGCATCTGGCTTTAGAAATATGGCAATGATTATAAACACAAGACCTGTTTCATCAGTAAAAGATAATTTCAAAGTTTTCCAAGTGATATTACATGTGTTATTCATACTCTTGTAAATATTTACCACATAAACATTTGCGTCTTTTTTCTGACTTCCACTTCTGGCCAAGATGGACTAATAGAGGCTGGATTAACTTTTCCTCCTGAAACAACTGGGGGGGTGGGGGGGTGGAGGGGGAAACTAGAGAAAAAAGAACATCAAACAATAGTTTTTAAGGAACTTGGTATCAGGCAATGAAGGTCAGTGATCTCTGAGAGACAGAAGCAAATGAGGTGAGCCCGCTGACTACCGCAGCTGCTGCCTTTAGGAAATTTCCAGGCCATTATGCAGGAAAGAGGAACCCATATAGATCCAGGCAGAGTCCCTGAGTTAAGGGATTGGAGCTGACAGTCATGAAGGCCAAGAAGGCTAGAATTCTCAGGACTAGTTTCTTTAAAAAAAAAAATCATGTCAATAATTCCAAAATTTTTTGTTTGCTTTCTCATTTTCTAGCATAAATTCTAATTTAGAAGTTATGGATGGAAAGTATGGCTGTACCTTGTATTGTGGTACATTGGAGAGCTGTTTATTTGTTTTCAGCTTATGTACTTGTCTGTAATCCTGGATTATGTTCTCCTTCACCCTACATATATCTGTGTTAAACGTACATCCCAAATGTAGAGTTCTTTGCTTCCATTATTATTATAACATTGAATATTCCCAGAAGAATTGGCTAGCTGATGAAATCTAGTTGAAATATTACAGGATTAGAATCAGTGCTGCTTAGATAATTATTATAATCATAAGTGTACCAGTAATGGGATGTTGAATAATGTCAGAAAAATTAGTAAGCTGCATAGAGTTCATTTCCACAAATAGGCAATTTCCCCTATAATTTACATTTATGATATGGTCTTGGTAGGCTTTTAATGTGAGCCAGTTAGATATAAATATCATTGAACCATTGCCCTTAGTTACTTACGCATAATTTGAGGGCATAATTATGCCCTCAAAGCCTGATGTTCACCATACATAAACTACCTCAGATGTCAGTTATGATAAACTGAACAAAACTGAAAAATGCATACACTCATCCATCTTTTTACTCATTCACATGCGGAATCAATTTAATTTTGTGTCTGGAGAAAAGTATGGTTTGATAGTCTCCTTTGCTTTGTGCATCGCTGGAAGGTGGCCTATGAACACCTGAGAGTGAATGTTCAACTTTACCTGAAATGGTTCCTCAGACCCAACAGTTACCTATGTTACCTATGACTTCTGCTACGGAATGAGGACAACATGGGAATTAATGCAACCCCAGGGTGTGAGGGGCATTCAGTCTTGAGGATATTCTAAAAAGGAGGGAACTCAGCTCTGCAGACAGGCCATTCTTCTGGGCCTGGCTCCGGCCCTCCTCTGCCCCAAGGAGCGTGCATGTGGTGGCCTCGCTCCCATGTGGGCTCACAGCACGGGTGCATGCCAGGACACAGAATTGCTTCTTAGTTTGCCTTTTATCTGCAAACAGAGCAAGGAAACAATAAAATTAAAATAAGAAACTGAATAAGCATATTAGATGAAAGATGAAAAAGATCAACATAATTTTGATTTTTTCAAAATGTTAGGTTTTCCTAATCTTTTGAATAGTTTCAAGATGCATGGATCTCCTGTGTAGGACTTAAGTGATGTTTTCTCCTTTCATGTATTTATGTCACTTCCTATTAGTTAATTCATCTCTACTGAAGACGTCACTCAGTTCCTGTCCTCCCTCTTTCTCCATCCTCCCTTCTCATTCCTGCATTTCCTTTTCATCAAAGTGTTTTTCTTTCTATTTCCCAGTTTCCACTTAATTATTTTTTAATTAAATTACTGGAGGACACCTCACTTTGAGCTGGGGAAATATAGAAAGCTCTCTCCTGACTATAAACAAATGCCAATTTAAATGAAGTTTGAGCAATGTTTCTTCTACAAGGTTTATTTTTTAATTGTCTGTAATATCCTCTTTGGCATATGTAAAACATTTAATGTATTTCCAACTCATTGTTGGTATCTTAGCACCAGCTTGAGTGGTATCCAATTAAATAGTGTAACATTGTCTTTGGTTATGAAATCAGATGTTATTATCTATGGTCTTGATAAACTCCAAGTCTGGAACTATTGCTGACGTTCAGCTATCCATAAAATAAAGGGCCATCCAGAGAAGCCCACCTGATCACTTCAGTTGCCTATGTGATTCAACTAGATTGGAACAGGCTTCACACCCATCTGCTCTAGTGAAATCTCTCATCCAAGCATCTCACTACCCAAGATGATTCTAGAATAGACACATATATGCTGCACATACCCTAAAGTAATGCTTTCACTAAACAAGGTCACATTGGGAGTGTGGG
>NW_017731775.1:101706-107492 GCF_001890085.2 Hipposideros armiger | reverse complement strand
TAATATTTTTGGGCAACCCATGCCTGGCTAAATGAAAGTCAGTATATCTGTATTTCAAAGTGCTATCTTGACAGCTGGAACAGGATTTCTTCATTCAGACCATAATCACAGAGCTAAGTTAAATTTGGGTGACGCCACATTCGGTTTCTCTGGAGCAGCTGGAAATGTTAGCTGCTTTAGGGTTTCATGCAAACCAGATCTCAAAGAATACTGACTTGGCAGTCCTTATGAAGTTTCATTCTGTACTCATTGCAGGCTGATAGATGAGACACTGGGGCTAACAGAAAATAATCTTTGGAAGAAAAATTATTATTTTTTGATTCTGAGAATTTTTTTCTCTATGAGTGCACTATCTCACTTTGAAATGAAAACCTTATGTTGTTAGGTTTTCATATCTTAAAAGTCTCATTGACATCAAATTTTACCTGGAAGAGATTTCTTTATGCTTTTGTGATAGAGGAGCAATCATTTTAGCACATCATAAGATGAGAATGGGCTAATATAAGCCACACATACAAGGTCAGACAATTAAGTTCACGGGCTCATCCTAGAAAAAGTGCTACATACCTCATTGCTGAATATCGCTACAGTCACCTTCAAAGTACTCCCTTTGGGAAGCTATGCACCAATGCCAGTGCCTAGTCCACCCTTCAAAGCAATTTTGGAACTCTTTTTCTGCAGTGACCATCAGAGCTGTCATTGTATTACCCTTGATGCCTTGAATGTCATCAAAATGTCTTTATTTTCAGGTAAAAAAAGAAGACACTAGGGGGCCAGATCAGGTGACCAGGGAGGATGTTTCAATACAGTTATTTGTTTACCAGTTAAAAACTCCCTCACAGACAGTGCCATGTGAGTTGGTGCATTGTCGTGATGCAAGAGCNAAAAAAAAAATCATTACTTTTATTGACTACATTTCAGGTATTATGTGCTAAGTGCTAGTGTCTCAGGGAACCCACTGTCCTTAGCAGAGAAGCAAACAGTGGTGGTATGGGCTGGGAGAGAACATGGGACACATAGTAGGGAGAATGGGGGAGCAGGGATGGGGTGTTCCAGCCAGGGAGAAATCTGTGCCCAGGCCAGGGGCAAGGGAAGGGCTTGGTGTACAGGAAGAGAGGAAAATGGCTCAGGGCAACCAACCGAACCTGGTATTCCAGGGGGTGGTGGTAAAAGCTGTACTGGAGAAATAAACAGGCCCAATCATGAAAGTACTTTATAAATCAAGTCAAGGAATTTGAATCGATCCCTGAGAACACTGGGGAGAGCTGTAGCGTTTTGGTGTCTGACGCAAATAAGCACCCACCTCTGGGTCCTGCTTTTCACAGTGTGCCTTAGGGCAACCCGTTTACCCATCCTGAGAGCAGTTTCCTCAGGTACCAAGAAAAGTTCAGGATTCCTGGGAAGGTTAAAGAAGACAAAGGGAGGATTTTAATGACATGGGGCTTACAACTGAAGAAAATCACGGTGGCAGTGCAAATTCAAAACATGCTTCATTCTGATCCTGCTCTGAGAACTGAATGACAAATCAAGGACTTTTTTATTGAATGGAGATAATATCACCATGCTATAAAGCACGGCCATTAGATTATGGCTATGAATTGAGCAAACCAAGCTCATCTTGGTCCCTCTGGTATTTTGAATTATCTTGAAAATAAGACATAGTACCTGCACTTGAGAAGTCTAGTAGATTTAGTAGGGGTGACAGGAAAATAAATGGATGATTACAATATTAGAGGACTAGAATAGAGTTATGAACAGAGGCCCAAGGGAGCAGGAGGAGGCAGACTGGCTTCTCGCTGGGAAAGTAAAGGAAGATGTTTCATTTGAGCATTTGCTGAGTGGGAATAGGAAGAACAATATAGCATGCAGCACATTCAGATAATAGAGAAAATTTTGCATAATCAGACAGAATGTGCTGGGGAGACTGGAGCCTGGGAGGAGACCTCAGACCTAAGCCGAGTGAATGAAGGCTGAGCGAGGTCTCCTGAGCTGCCAGGCTTCATTTTGTAGCCAGCAGGAAGCCTGAAGGGAAAAATCTTTAAGACGAGAGGCGACGCAATGTACCACTGGAAGAATTCACACTGTGGAGGTGGGTGGGGACCACCTTGCTTCCATCCCAGACCATAGTAAGGTCTTCTGTGGTCAAATATGTTATGAAAGCTTTAAAATTATAATAACACATTCAGAAGCACATAAAAATAGATGTGTCAAGTTTTAAAATATCATCAGAGAAACGAGATTGAATGATATTTCTAAATTGCCCTGTCGTCCTTTTCCTGCCCCATCCAAAATAAAGTGTTTGGCTGGAAATGGAGACACTGTCATATGCTTATTATTGTTATTTATGTCCTCAAAGTTTCATTCCCTTGTATTTAAGCACACACTCAGTTTAGTCATTTTCACAGCAAACATGGAAGGTTGCAATGAATCTGTGACTATAAACCATAAACCTAAATTATAATACAGATGTGCAAATAAGACTGCAGGTGATCTACAGCTAAAGATAGTCAGTGGTTTGGAAGAGGTGGTTGTTAGGAAAACAGCAGATTTATTTCAAGCCTCCAGGAGCCAGTTTTCTTCTCTGCTCTTTGTCCACTTGGTTTGGAAGTAGGTTGGCAAGGCCATAATTTTCACTTCTTTTCAAACACAGCCTCTGCTTAGACGCTGCCTCCTCACTCCTGCCTTGTTTCACATTTTCCAGGCACTTCCTGCCAAGCCACATTTACTTGTTTTCTTCATAGAAAATGATGGCCAGGATCTCCTGAGTTACATTACAGTAAGTCCTTTTAGGCACTATAACAGCCCTTTTGAGCAACTTTCTCTTTGAACAGTGTGAGAGTAACTTGAAGACTCTGGGGTTCTGGATCCGAGCGCTGGGCACGCTATTACTTATGTAATAAACTGACAGTAAGGTACCAACTGTTACTGGCACGGAGTTGATAGGAAATATATAACATTTGGACAAAGTCCTCGCTGCCTAATTTTTCATCAACGTGTATTTCTACTGAAGACCAAAGATTTAGAAAAAACATTGTTTTGGTAACATATTTGGGATAAATATTTCAAAGGATCTAAGTTTCTTCTGAGGGATAGATGGCGTGTTTAGGGAGGTGAAGTAAGGATAACCTCAGCATTAAATTAGGAACCTGAAAAGCAATGAATGTGCCTGGCTCAGCTTCTAACTTACTATAGAGCGTTGGAACTTGGGACTGAAGAGGACTGTAACTCTGAATCAACGAGTGATTGATGATAGCACTACTCTTACAAATGATAAATTCCCGACTAGGGATAAAATCTGGTAGGCGCTGGACTGTGAGTTCAGTGTCTGTTCCTATCAGTGAGCTTTTGGCTTAAGCTGCATCATTTTCTGGACAACTAGACCGTTCAAGGTTTTACTCTCATGGCCTGGGTCTCAGGGCAGTGGGGTCTCTAGAGCTCAGGTGCTTGGAGCCTTGTACCCAGGGGCATGCCTGAGCTTGCCACAGAGCACAGGCATCTGCTGGAACCCAGCAGTTGTCCCAGGAACCTCGGGCCAGAAATGCCCAGTTAGGAGGAAAAGGAGAAAGAGTTTCCATCTTATTAAAGCTTCTCCTGAGGATTAAACTGGTTGTGAAACCAAACACTTTAGCTCCCAGGGCAAAGTCCTAGGAAAATAGCCATGCTTATTGAATACAAAGAAATAACATCCAAGTAGCATATGCCTTATATCACTCTCCCATGCTGCTTCTTTTGTGTTCCCTATTGAAATCTATGGCATCATTTCAAAGCAGAACCCTAAAAAACATTCTCCAGTTTTCCCATTTTATCACTTTCATTGTCCCTTTGGCTTACCAATTCTGATTCCTAACACAATCCATCATTTCACAATTTTCTCACCACAGCTTCAGTTTGTTTCCATAAGCTGTCACTAGGCCCTTCCTTCCTCAACTCATCATCCTCACTGCTACCATAATTACATTTCTTAAATAATAATATTTACTTTTTTTTTTTTTACTAATACTACCTGGCACACAATGCTATGGAGACTGAATGGTCTTTAAAATTCAATAAAAATTTATTAAATAACCTGGCAAGGAATGGCATGATCTGTTTTCAAAACACTGATCTGTGTTTAAGACATTCACTCTAGGTGCTGTGTGGAAAATAGAATTGAGGAGGCCAAGAGGAGACATACACCAGCTCAAAGCCACTGCAGTGACTTAAATGAGAGGTGGTGGCAATGGAGATGGAGAGAAATAGACAGATTAGCTTAGTAGACAGAGCTTCAAAGTGAAATAATACTATTAGTACATGTTTTTTTGTTTGTTTTTTTNTAAAAGTTGTTATCATAAGAAAAAAAATGTTATAAATGTGTTGTGACGATGTTAACGAGACTTACTGTAGTGATCTTTTTGCAGTATATACTAATATCAAACCATTATGCTGTACACCTGAAACTAATAAAATGTTGTATGTCAATTGTACCTCAATAAAAATAATAAATACAAAGCACATGTATTTTTTAAAAAATCTTGTAAGACTCCCATAAGAAATGAGTTACATTATCTCTGGACCCAAGAGCACATTTACTTGCTCTTTCCCAAACCATTAAAAAGCAAGACACACATTTTATTGAGAGATTACAATTTGGTTGGAAGAGAAGACCAGGATTGAAATTTTGGAGAAGATGTAATTTTATAAATTTGTTTTATAAGTGTGAATTCTGTCAATTTCACATTTCATGATCATTCAGCCAGTTAAACAAGTCTGAGTGAAGAGCAATTTTCAGTCATCATACTGAAGAATTTTTCCTTGCCTTGCATTTTCTGATAGTGTAGTGACAGGGCAATATTTCATTTTGGACAGAATTTTGCATCTTGTAGTGGAAAGAGAGAGGTCATTCACATTCCCTGTGGAATAAAAGGAGGCTCATGTCTTAGTCCAAGAGAAATAAAGGTGGCTGATTCAGGCACTGTGTTGAACAGTGCTCTGTCTTTATCTGTCTTTATCTTACAACATTAAATAATCTGAGGGTGACAGGGAGTGGGGAGAATTTGGCTGAGGAGTTATGAGACATCAAATTAAAGTGACCAAAAATTTAAAATCACCTGAATTTTAATAGGAAGTATGCAAGTACACTTACCGACAAGCCAGGTTCTTCTCACTATTTAAATCAACCTTGCATAAAATTACATACTTGGAGAGATATACAGACAAATGCACACAGAGAAATCTATGGTACCCATACAGCCATCATTACAATGACTTATACTGTGTCCTTTTGCCTGAGTAAACTCCTGCTTTAAAGATGCATTCAGTAAAATAAGTAAGAAAGAAAACAAATACATAGTCCAATCCCTTTACTTAATATTTGAGACACTTGTTATATTTGCTATGTTACTGGTTATATATCTAGGTGATGACTGACTTACATTTGCATGAGGTAAATGAAGTGATGCTGTTACTCTGTTGCACCAGTAAAGCCTATTTAATCTTATTTCAAAGTTAAAGACATATTCCCAACACTTTTGTTAATACATAATGTAGTTAAATGAACTAGATTCCCCAAGAAATCTATTTTTTTTGATAACCATATATTTCTGATGCTGAAAATCTTCAACCTTAATGTATATAAAAATATGATAAGTTTTCTGTAGATTGTAGATTTTCATCATCTCTCCTGTTAAAACACACTTTCCCAATTTGTCCCTTAATTTGTCATTATTGTCCCTGGAAATTCCTCCTCTCAAAGCCTAAATCACTTCTTTTTTTTTTTTCATGCAGGAGTCGAACCGGCAACCTTGCTG
>NW_017731775.1:89246-97196 GCF_001890085.2 Hipposideros armiger | reverse complement strand
TAAAGAAAATGTCAGTTAAAATACTTAATTTTCATATCCATTTCTTGTGTTAAATATACACCTTAAGTTACCATAGTTATCTTATTTCTGCATTAGCTCCTCTACCTGCAGCATTGGTGAGACAAACATGTTCCAAAGTTTGCTGGAAAAAGTCAAGCCAGGTTGAATTTCAAAGAAACCTCAGTGCAAAGATACAGAGCATGTCAGGATCTGGAAAAACACCTTTAGAAAATTCACTTGAAAACACTGTACTATTTCTGCTGCTTGTCCCAGACTGTAGGAGATTTCCACACATGGAATGTCAAATGATTGGACAGAAAATTGTCTTTCATTGTCCATGGTGGGAGCAGAAAGGCCATTTGAGGTCCTGTTAACAGACCAAGGTGTGGCTTTAGAGCTCATCAGAGAACTGTGTCTCAACGAGCATCCCTCATCACTGAGAACAAGAGTCGTATATGCTGATGTGGTGCAGTCCTTTTCACACTCAGCACTTTTCAAATGCCGTCACTCCAGAGACGTTGTTTGTCTCATTATCTATTTGTCCCCTTGACTATTGAGATCACACTTAAAGTTAGCAATTCCATCTCTGCTACATTCAAGTATTTTTTTTTCCCCTCAAAGTCTCCAGATGATAATAGTGGACATAGTTTTCAATGAATCATATTTTTATTTTTTCTCACCCATTTCTTCTACATTTTCCCCATTTCATTTCATCACATGCTGCCACTTTTCCTGTTCCCACATGTCCAAGCCACCACCATGTTCCATGAGCATGGAGGTGTAGATTGGCGCTACCTCAGGATGTTATTGTTGACAATTCACTTAGAAATAATTTGTTTTATTCAGTCAATGATGATGGGTTAAACACCTCTGCTATAAAAGTCACTGTGGAGAATTCACAGTTTGCTAGGCCACAATTTCGACTTTCAAGAAGCATGAAGGCTGCTATTCTGAGAAAAAGTGTAATGAAAAGATTAGTTCATGGTGCCACAGGGCAGGTATGCACACTCTCCTCCAGGAGCCCACAGTGAGTGGAGATCTGTGGGGCAATTGGCTCCTTCTGATGGAATTTGAGCTGGACCATGAAGAACTGGGACACACAGAGATGAGAACTATGGGAGGTAAATGAATGTAAGACATAATGGGCATGGAAGACTATGAACCAACCCATATGTTTTACTGGATCTGTTGGGCCTATTAAAAGTCATATTTCTTTAGTTAGTTGTGCATTTTATGATCAGATTTATGGCCTGGTCCCATGAGAGGAACTTGTGTGTAGAAAGTTTCACAGGCAGGGTGGTCATTCAGAT
Source organism: Hipposideros armiger (assembly GCF_001890085.2). NCBI lineage: Eukaryota > Metazoa > Chordata > Mammalia > Chiroptera > Hipposideridae > Hipposideros > Hipposideros armiger. Next base: position 95,886 of record NW_017731775.1, on the reverse strand, counting down.
TGGTGCACTTGCTTTCTTACCAGTCTTGCTCCTTATATAAACATTTCATCAGGAATTTTCATCAGTTCACATACTCTTTGAGGCTCCATAGACTTACAAAAACAATGCTGCCAAGAGGATGTGAAGACTCTTAGATGTTAATGCCAAAATAAACTTTTATGTGCCCTCTTGCTCAGTGAACACCGTCTGGCATTTTAAATGGTGACACATCTCAATTTTGTGCGAGAGTCTGCAGGAGGGGATTCCCTGAAACTCTACAGCAAAGAAAATTGTGCTGTTCTGCATGGTGTGTTCCTTGTTTTATGGCCAAGGTGGACCTGGAGATGGAGCTGAAACAAGAGGGAGGTATATATCAAGCAGCAAGGAAACCACTAAGAATCCTGAGGTCTTGAAGAGTTGTATGTCATCTCGGGAAAATTTATTTTCTTTTGTTTTAAAGTCTTGAGTAAATGTTATATATTTCCGCTTTTCTTGAAACATGTAAGAGCTTGTCTTTCATAATTGTGCTTGTTTTGACCAACAACAACAGAGATAAGCCACTGTATTGGTTTTTGAACCCCCAAAATGACAACCAGGACTCTTTTATACATTAGGTAATACATTGCTAAGCTTATTTTTGCACCTATATCATGGTGACCATTCATGATGAAAGATTAACATGTGACTCCAAGATAGTTTTCATCAATCCCTTCACAAACAAAGCAAAACAACAACAATGGAGATATCCACATTCAACATTTTCATTGATCTTACCCCAACGACTGACACTACCATTCTGTGCCTCAAGTAGGAATCCTGCTTCGTTGCTTCTTATTCTTACAAAGGTAACCCCTGAGCGGTTATCTTAAAGTTAGTTTTGCAGTTAGCTCATTAGAAGTCTATGGGGTAGAAAGATAGGTCTTGCTATCAAAACAAAGTAATACTATCAGTTTTTTCTCTATATTTCTGAGACTATTTTTGTTTACTTTGCTCATTTATTCTGTTCTTTAAATTCCACATATAAGTGAGATCATATGGTATTTGTTTTTCTTTGTCTGACTTATTTCATTTAGCATAATGTTATCTAGGTCCATCCATATTGTTGCAAATGGTAATCTTTTATTCTTCTTTATAGCTGAGTAATACTCCATTGTATAAATGTACCACAGTTTCTTAATCCAGTCATCTACCGATGAGCATTTTGGAGGGGAGTGGGGATGAGGCAGAAAGGGAGGGGATTAGAAAGCACAAATTGGTAACTACAGTATTGCCATGGGGATATGAAAGACAGTTTGGGGAATATAATCAATAATGTTGTAAAGATTTTGTAGTGTGTCCAATGGGCACTTGTCTTATTAGGGAGACAATGTCATGGATGGGGTAGATGCCTGACCACTGCGCTGTACACCTGAAGCTGAAGCTGAATAATATTGAATGTCAACTATAATTTAATATATACATATATAGTCACAGGATATGGACTACAGCATAGGGAATAGAGTCCATGGAATTGTAATAGATATATACGATATCAGAGGGGCAACAGATTGGGGGAGGGGGTTATCACTTTGTGAGGGGTGAAATGCCTAACTATTACATTGTTTTGTACACCTGAAACTAATAAAAAAAGAAAAAGAAAAACAAAACAACCCCCCGCTCCCCCCCAAAAAACAAAAAGTAATAAAATTAGACACCAAAACTAGGGGCTTTGCAGAAGTCTACACAGTAATTTTCTCAAAGCAGAATAAGTACGATAATAAGAAAAAATTTACATAAAGTTCAGAACATCCACTTTTTAAAAAGAGGCTTTGTATTAAGGATTTAAATAGTACACCTTCCATTTATCCAGGCTTACAACTTCTCTGTCCCCTTGATTTAGCCAATATATGGACAGAGTAGATGAAATAACTGGGCTGTGCCTGACTATTTGTGTGAACTTATGGAAAATTTGAATGTTCTAGGGAAAATGACTATTTTTTACAGAGGAGCCTTTTTGAAATCTAAGTATCATCTTTTCTGTGGCAATAAGAATAAATGCACATTTTTGAGATTATCTAACTTAAGTGTAAACACAACAGGATGAAGCCTCCTATTTCATGAAGGCAAACTAGAGGCCTTAAATTTTTTAAGTAAGTGATGATTTTTGTATAGTTTTGAAAAAGTTCCCTTAATTTTGTAAAGATTGACTGTAATCTGTTGTCTAATTATTCTACTAAATTTTGTGACCTTTGACAAATCACTGGAAGCCTGTGAATCTTAGTTTTCTTGTCTGTCAATGAACTAAGTTCTTCTTCATCAAGATGGACCCGTTGGGGAAGCTTCGGCTACTCCACAGTTTTAGAGAAACTACAGCCATGTTTAATTTCAAGATTCTTAAAAGAAAATTATATTTTATCAGTCAGACCTTGAAGGCCCACCATTCAATATCTTTCTGTTTCATTTTGCCCTCAAACAGTTTCAGCATCAGCAGAAAAATTCTCGATAATTCAATTTGTTTTCACAGCAGTTCAACTGGACCGAGTAATTGGCCCTGGGAGGACTAATTCTCAGTCTTCACTGGCTAAGGCAATGGGCACCTGGGTCTGTGAATAGTCAGGTGCAGTGACTTTAATTGGTCACAAATGACCATAAATCCCTTGCAGATATGGCCACATCTGTGTTTTAGAAATGCAGTGTTTTGTTTTTGTTTTTTTTCAGTTGTTTAATTTAAAAACCTAACCAAAACGTATAGCTGTTTTTATATGTTTCTGTATTTTAAATTATTATTTGCAGACATTAAGAATAAAGGTATAATGTAGTAGTGTTTTCCATCTTTTGTCCATATAGTTTAAAATATGTTGTGGTTTTCTCCCCAAAAGTTTAACTTTATGAGTCTAGTTGCATAATACTTAGTTCAAAGTCAAGTCACCTGTGATGTTAGGATACACATTTGTTGAGGTATCCATCTCCCTAGGAGACTGTAAATGTCTTAAGGACAAGGACCATATGCTATTCCACATTTTATCCCTTGAAATTACCTGGTAGATTAGGTACTCAATAGATGTTTGTTAAAATGAAAACAAAGTAATAAAATCCAATGGAAAAACTAGGGGCTTTGCGGAAGTCTACACAGTTATTTTCGAAGCAGAATAAATAAGACAATAAGGATAAATTTACACAAAGTTCAGAAAATCAATTTTCAGAAAGAGGCTTTGTATTAAGGGTTTAAAATATCCAAGTTAGCCAGAGAACTTTCTAGCACTGTAGAAAGCTGATTCTTCTCACACTAGCTTGTGATAGCCTTGCTTATTTGCCAATGCTGTGGTGTTATTTGTGGTTCCAATGACATCTCATCTATTGACCAGTAGTCATCGTTACTCCCAAATCCATTCCACTTATAGCCAATTTACTTATCTCTATTGAAGCTAACTGATTAATACAGAAATTCCACCTTTAGATGAGCTATACATTGGATTAGTTATGCAATATAGACAGAAAAACAGCTTTATCTGGGCATCTCTGGAGGTGTTTTTAATTAATGTACTTTGCGTTATTTGGAGAGTTTGGCCAATAAGCTCAGCAGGCATGACAGAGCCAGCCCCACACCAGTGACAGCCTGAATCATCGTGTGAGATAGCATGATTCCCTTTGGCCCTGTACCTGATGGCAGCCTGGTGTTCTAATGGCAGCCTGGCTTCTCATAGCAGCCATTAGATATGCAGTCTCTTACCTGGGAGCACCTCAGCCAAGCTGGTCGATAGTAAAAGCTCATGGCAGAAGAACAAAGCTTGGGCATGAAAACTTTGTCATCATAACCAGATGACAATTTCTACTTAGAGTGATGCAGTTTATACCTCTTTGTCTGGAGTAATTATAGCACCCTCTTTTTTACTCTCAAAAGTATTCTAATTTGCATGATAAATTATATGTTTTCTCTAATTATAGGTTCAGATTTTTCTATCTGTAACACCTCTTAAGCTGTCTCTGGGAAATTTTTAGACTTAGAAGAATCACCTCCCCAAGGTAGGATCCAAAATGTATAACTCCCATTTTCGGGGTAGGTATGTTAGTAACCCAGGCTTGCCCAATCAGAGTTCCATCCTGAGACTTCCATTTTCAAGGGAACGATCTGATGAAAGCAGCTTCCTGAGGCACCCTTCTGCAGCTGAATCACCAGCTTTTAGAGGTCAGGGGTGCAAAGTTACATTGTGGTTACTGCAGCAGCTGGAGGAACCAATATAGCACAGCTGTGGCAGTTTCCTCATTGGACCAATTCTGCAAGAATATGACATACTCATGGCAGCTTAGCCTCAAAGATAAAACTCCAGTCTTCCCTATAATTCTGTGTGCTATTCAATATCTTTTCATAAGCTCCTGCTTTTTATACTTAATTAGACTGTCAGTTTCTATTGCTTGCAACTAAGGAGCTTGACTGAAATATGAGCAAACTTGAAAATCTGAGTTCATAGGATATAACTGCAAGATCCACATGCCGTATATCAAGTCTCTTTCAAAGAACAGTATCCTACATGAGAAAGAGCTGATCATCTGTTACAAAGTTGACCTTGGTTATGTATACACCACAGATTTATTCAAAGCTATGGATTATTCTTTTTAAAATGATGCTCAGGTGAAGTGATGAACTTCTTCCTTACATGTCAAATGGAAAGAAAGGTATTTGGATGTCAAGTGTAGCATTTTTTACCCTATGTTTTCCTTATTACATTTTCAAAGATGCTTAATACTCTGTAATGTCCATTGTGACAATCAGATAGCCTCGTTTTCAATAATGTGACCTGAAATATATATATATATATACATATATATATATACGTATATATACATGTATATATGTATATATACGTATATATATACATATATACATATATATATATATATATATATAAAGACTTCTATTAAAATGTAGCTAACATACAATATTACATTAGTTTCAGGTGTACACCATAGTTAGTCAACATTTGTATACCTAAAGAAGTGATCACCATGGTAAGTCCAGAAGCCATCTGACCCTGTACCACTCTGTCACAATATTATTGACATATCCCATGAATTATTTTTTTTATACTTGGAAATTTGAACCTATTATTCCCCTTCACTTCCCCCTCTTTTTCAATTATAGTTGACATAATGTTATTTTAATTAATTTCAGGTGCACAGCATAGTGGTTAGACATTTATATAATTTAAGAAATGATCCCCCTTACTAGTCTAGTACCCACCCGGCACTATACATAGTTATTACCATATCATTAACTATATTCTCTATGCTTTACTTTATATCCCCATGACTATTGTGTAACTACCAATTTGTACTTCTTAACCCCTTCACCTTTTCTACCCTGTCCCCTAATCCATCTCTCATCTATCACCTGCTGCCAACTCTCTCTCACTTGGATGCACTCTTTATAGAAACTAAACAGCAGCAGGTCACAGAGGCTACTTGAAATATGCTATTACATACTTTCAAAGAGATTCTTCAAAGATCTCATGTGCCATTCAACTACCAACAGACATAGCCCATTATCAGGAGGCCCAGTATGACATTTTGAAAATTATCTTCACACTCAGGTCAAGAGTTCCAGGTAAATCCTCTGACATAGTCATTTTCCTAGTTACCTATTAGTTGTCAACTTAAATGAGCACAAATATACATACATTGCTACAAAATCCTTCAAGGTATTATTCCATTCTTTGTTATGCATTGGCATTTTTTGTTTAAATTGTAATATTTAAGAGAACTTACCAAAATGAATAATAAAATGTTTGAAGGCCAATAGAATAGCTCATAAGGCACTTGCTAGAATAGGGTAGTGACATCCTCAGCAACAACACTGAGGGGGGTCTGCCGTAGAAATGTCTACAAGGGTCATACATTGCAGTGACCCTGGGCTACTCACTCATCACTGAATCAGAGCTCTCATCTTCATGTACACAGCTGTCATTGCATCCGGGAATCATAATCTGAGGACAGATACAGATTCACAAGTATATATACACAAGTGTACATGCAGGTGTTTCTGCTTAGTGAGTTTTGAGTCCTTTTGCATAAACAAGAGCAGTGTATATTTTCTGTGGCTTTAGACAAAGTGGTAGCAGCAGAGGAGATTTACAAGAGCTACAAAGACTGTTGATAATTCCCATGATTATAATGAACATTTAAAAGCAATTAATTTCCTTTGCACCTGGTATCAAATAACCCCGCTTTTTATGCTTAGGCCTTGTGGTCAACTTGTGGAGAAAAGCTTTCTGGACTCACATAAGGTTGGCTAATTTGTCTTCTTCATCTTTCTCCTCTTTCCCATTACCTCACTCTACCCATTAACCCCCTCTCTCATTTTCATAGTCACCAAAACCTCACCATTAAAAAAATTCTTTATACTTTTTAAAAGTTATGGGGCCCGGAAACACCTAACTGGTGGACCTGCCCTCACTAGCAAATAATATTTATTGAGCATGCGCTGTTTACATCCCAGATAATGTGAATTATTTTATTTTATCATTAATTACACCATCATTATAGCAACCTTATAAGGCAGGCACTGTTTTTAACATTTTATAGATGAGGACACCAGGGCTTAAAGAAGTTAATGGAGGGCCAGCCGAGTGGCGTGTTGGTTAAAAGCTGGCTTGGGACGCCAGCTCTGAGCAGCAGGACCCCAGTT
>NW_017731775.1:71637-87758 GCF_001890085.2 Hipposideros armiger | reverse complement strand
AAAAAATTCTCATTACTTAATATTGAATTTTCACTGTACTTAACTGGGTTTTTAAAGCTCTTAGGTCATTTCTGTTCAATACTACTATAATAGAGAGCTGTAGGAGCAAATGGTTTAAAGAATGAAACTTTTCCTCTCACAGGATGTTCTTTCGGAATAGGGGACTTCATCTGTCAAATAAAAACAGTTTCCCCTTCCCTGAAACTCACTTCTTTCATAATTACCTTTTCTTTTTTTTTCTATACAACGAAAAATGCCTAAAATAGAAGTCTTCCTAAAGGCAACTAATCCCGAGGTACTCAACTGCTATAATTGTTGGTTTTTCCTCCTACTTACATTCTAAAATAATACTTTCTGTTGGCTCCCTTTTTTGGAAACGATGAGGATAGGTAAGCGCCAAAAGAAAAAGAGTTAGAAGTGTGGATCTGAAGTTTAGAAAAATATGTGGCTGAGGTTTAGAGATTTTTCCAGAATTGACATTTTTATAATTCACTCAGAAGGTCTTTCAGGTGAAATAAAGACTCTGGGGAAAAACACCACCACCCTGTAAGGGCTACTTTCAAACATCCACCCTCTGTGGGCTCTGTCGTCCCAGCTCCTCCAGCTTGCTGCAAATAAGAGGACAAGGGGCAGCAGTAGGACTTCCCAGAGCCCAGTTTTTTTAATACGCTTTCTCTGCAAGACAGGAACATTTTTTTTTTTTTAGCTGAGCCATCCTGCTACCTGTTGGCAGCTCAGTGGCTGCTCAGCTGGGGCCGGGACTCGAACCGCTGTTGCTCAGAGCTCACACTCTTGAGTGAGCTCTTAACCAACTGAGCCATTCGGCCAGCCCTCAGGAACATATTCTTAAAAAGAACAGGGTGTTCACATTAAATGTAATAATTCCTGTTAACAGCCACCAGTTTAATCATGCTCTAAGCATGGAAGAGATGTTGCTAAGTCTTTTACATAAACCGTGGAGATGTACTTCTTGTAGTAGAGGCATAGCAATGCTTTCTCTGGAATAAACAACAGCACAATAGAACACTCACAATATAGTGAGGTGAAGAGAATACATAATTCATGCAAATGGTTATGCTCTGAAAGAAATACTTGAAAACTTCCATGGTGAAGTCTATTTTTATTTACCCAAATAGACATTTCTTTCTGGTGAGTAAGTGTCTTTTCTAAAAGCAAAATGCTTAAGCTTAGAACTTACCCTAAAAATAGTTTTCTATTTTTGTTTTAAATGTTCAAACATTAGAGAAGACATCATATTTATCTTAAATTTCACAGATTTTTTTCTGACAGGAAAGTCTTGCCTCAGAAGACCTTTGTTAATGGAATCCATAGAAATTCATTTTTTTTCTGAGATTGTGTTTATTCCCTGGAGACTATAGTTTGTTTGTTTGTTTGTTTTCCCCCCTGGAAGATTATCACGTTTTTTCTGGTCACTTGAGTATAAATTCACTACTAAATCAGGGGCTTTTTTAAATTCAGAAGCAAAAATACCAGAGTTGGTTTAATGAATTATGTCAATTCATGACATTTTATTCTTAACCCAGTAAGCAGGTAATAAATGGAGAAAGTTGTGCTGTGATAGTTGCTTTGCATCAGTGAAACTTAATCAAAAGCTTTTTGCACAGTAAATTGAGATTCAACAGATTTCTGACTCAAATTATTGTAATGAGGAAATATGACTTCACATGATTTAAGACAACAGTTGTATACACGAGTAATTTTCTCTAAATTAACAATTACATGAAGTGGGGAGGGGTAAACAGAGTAATATGGAGGACTGGAAAGTGTCCTTTGAATTAGCCTCGATAAGAATAAAAAATACTGTTCAATGCAAGGGAAAACAGGGTAAAACAGATACTTTAGCACAGGAACCAACTACCTTTACCTCATGTTTTCCCTTGCTGCCACATTATTACACTCTTAAAATATTGATCGGCCAGTCAGCTTAATTGTTAGAAAAATGCCACAGCATGAATTTATGTGGATGATAGAAACAGTGTGGTTGTTTCTTATGAATGATGATGAGGTGCATTCTCACCTCCTAAATGTAGTAGTGAATGATGGCTTGTGTCAAGTGATTACCCCTAATGAACAGAATTCTTCCATTGTTTCTAACTAATAGTGTCAGGGTTACCATTTAATATTTGCTCCTTATGAAAAGTCCTTGTGGCAATAGAATTTTCTTCTGGACTAGAAAATGTTCCCAGAGAGCAATGATAAAATGTTACCTTGATTTGAAATTCCAATTCATTACCTTATTTAATTAAATCTAATATGAAGTGATTGAGTTTATTCAAAGTGGCAAATGTGTGATAAACGCAAGGGATACAGGAATGAGCACAACATAAACCTTGCCCTTCAGGTGATTGTAAACAGGGAAAATAAAGATTAGTCTTATATCATAATTTCAGGAACCATTAAAATTGGGTCTAAGTTTCTGTGCACATCATTATCTTTGCATTATGACATTAGGATAATGCTGCACTTTGTAGATACACCTAAAACGCATGGAATAACTGACTGAAAGGTGTGACTGTAAAATGTGAATCACCATAATCAACATACGAGTGCTAACCTGAGTCCCACACTTCTCCAGGATACCAAAGAAACAAGTGAGCTGGCCATAAAAATTAGTGCCTAAATCTACATAATCTAAAAGTGGAAATAGCAGACACAAGCTTTCCTACTGTCAGTCTACTTCTCAGGCAATTTATTCCAAAACGAAAACCCCAATCTATGATGAGGCCATCAAGAGACAAGATGATATAGTGGGAAGAATGGTTCTTTAATAGCCAGACAGTTGGATTTGAATCAGGGAGAAATGAGACTAGCAAAACAGTTTGGTCCTGTTTTTGAAACAATACTTGTTGTGTACATTCTTCCAAGGCCTGTCTTGAAAAATAACATAGCTGCTTACTCAAAATATCTGCCTGTAGAAGATAAGACAGTGAGCCAACTAAACAGCAACACTTTTAAGATTAATAACCTACTCATTAAGATTTACTTCAAGACCCTAGCTTTACTGTACAATCTGACTTCTTTTGGAATAATTGAGGATTTTGGGCTTATTTTCTTTTGTGGTTGCTCTATGCATCTTTGACTTAAAATGGTCTATTGTAAATGAATATTATACCACTGCATGTAAAATGCAAAAATCCCTGCAATCTTTGTGCTTTGTCATATATTTTACATATATATTAGACCTTACAGCTTATTATTATTTTTTACTTTAGGCAGTGAGCTATTTTTTTGAGAGACTTAAAAAATTACAAAAAATATGTTTTATTTATTTGCAAATGTACCACTTCTGTGGCTTTTTATTCCCTTGTAGAGATGTGAGTTTCCATCTGTTATTTTCTTTCATCATGAAGAACTGGTTTCAAAGTTGCTCCATCATATCCTGGATTGCACTGTTTTATAAAAAGTCAGGGATAACTTTTAGTTTTAAACATCTAAATGAAATGTTTAAGATTTTATTTTTATCATTGATTTTTAGCAAATTGATTATAATATGCCTTGGTGTGATTTAATTTTTTATTCTATTCAGTGTTTACAGATAAATTTAACAAAATATGAAATATCATTGGTCAATATTTCTTTAAATATTTTTTTCTGCTTCTTCCATTTTTGGAGCTCTTATTACATTCATATTAGATGGCTCAATATTGTCCTATGTATCACTGAGACTATGTATTTTCTTCACAATTTTTCTCTCTGTGCTTCAGTTCAGAAAGTTTCTAATGTTTTGTTTATAAATTTACTGACTTTGTGTCTCATCTCTTGTTAAATTCATTCAATGAATTTTTAATTCCAGATATTATAATTTTAATCATTAGATGTTTCATTTGGTTCCTTTTATATTTTTAATTTCTCTATTCATTGTGTTTATATTTTCATTGAAATCCTCAAATATATTTATAACGGCTGTTTTAAACTTCTTGTCTGTAAATTCAATCATCTCTGTCAATTATAGGTTGTTTCTATTGACGGTTTTGTCTTCTGATGATGGGTCACATTTTTCTGCATGTAGTATATGATTGGCTCCTGAACTTTGTGACATTACATTGTTGAGTATCAAGATTATGTTGTTTTCCTTTAGAGTGTTGGGCTTTCTTCCTGCTCACAGTTAATTTACATGCCAAACAATTTGATATTTTTAAATTCAGTTTTACATTTTGTTTAGGTGGTTTTAGAGTATATTTTGGCCTAGTACTAGTTTATCTTTACTATTAGGATATAACCACTTTAAGGTCTCTATTAAATGTCCTGGTTATTCAATGAGGTCTCTTCTCTCTTGTTTATTGAAACTTTAACATTTCCCAGCAGTGTGCAAGCTCTAGTGGTTTTCAGTTTACGGTTATCCTGGAGTTATTCTTTCCTTGATGGTTACCCTTGTCTCAGTTTTGTTGACTATTACTGCATGCATGTACAGCTTAGTGTTTAGTCAAAGTGTCAAGGTCATCCACTTGAAGAAATCTCGAGCTTTATTTTATTTATTTATTTATTTATTTATTTATTTATTTATTTATTTATTTATTTATTTTTCATATGTTGCTCATCTCTGCCAAGCACATTTGACCTGATACACCTCCCCAAATTTTGACATCTATCTTCTCAGCTCAGCAATTCAGTTGCGTTAATCTTGGCTTCCACCTCTTGTACCATAGGCTAAAAGGTGATCCAAATAGGAAGCAGCATTGATTGTCAGCTCCTGTCATTTGTTTCTCTTCCCTCATGGATGACAGTCTTCACAGACTTTTATATATATATATATATATATATATATATATATATATATATATATATGAACACTGTATTTCATATATTTTGTTGAGTTTTCTACTTCCCTATAGGAAGGTGGCAGATTTAGAACCAGTTACTTCATCATGACATAAATCAGAAATCCAAGCTTGGTCTTTCTTTAAATTTTCTTTCTCCCTTCACTGGAAAGTACATTTCATGGCAACACCGACTGCTTTTACTGTTCTATCTCAAGTTTCTTAAATAGTGTCTGATATACAACAGGCCCTCAAATATTTGCTAAATGAATGGTGACAAGGGGTTTTATCAGAAAGCATTTGAATGCACATAAAATTCCATATAAATAGTGACTTAATTAAATAGGAGTCTTTGTTTTAAACCTTGCAAAAGGTCTGGAGATAGATAATTCCTGGTTCTGGTTCAATCGCAGAGTTTTAAAGATATAGCTTCTGTCTTTTCACAACATCCTTACAAGTTTTCCTCTACTCTGTATACTTGTAGCTGCATGGTTTAGGAAAACTGTCTTCTTGCTTAGCATATGTGAAAAATATGTGCTATGTTAATAGAGTACATTTGATTGTTTTATAAAGGACAAAAAAAGCAAATGGATGAATATTACTCATAAGAAGTCTCAAATATAGATTTTAATCCAGTAACTTGTGAGTCATAGGCAGTAAGATAAGATGCTATTTCAACATCTTAGAATTTTTTTTTCAAATTGTAATGAAGACTTTTCTTTACAATGGTATTTAATTCATCAAGAGTTGCATAGCTATTCTTTGAAAATCTTGTTTTAAGAATTTCCTAGTTGCAAGAATATGTAACTTGGTGAGAAATATTTTCAGATAGCTCTTTGTATTTAACTGAAAGATTGGGTAAACATTTCCTCTATTCTATTTCTATTTTGAAAGAACTTATATACTTCAAAAAGCAAAATGAATATTTAAAAGTAGTTAAAATACAGCATTCTTAGAAAACATATACCGAGCTTATAAAACATTTTACTTTGATAAGAGACATCAGAGGTAATTTTTTTCAAGATAACATCTCATAATAGAACATTTCTAGACTTCTAAAATATTTAGATTGTGAAGCATTAGGTATTGATCATATCTCTTTTATGTTCTTCACAGATTCCAGAGAAAATTATAGGAGTGTACTATAATAAAATTTTTGTTATTTTCATTTGATCTGATAATAAGGGGTGTATTTATAAATAATATTTATGGCTCCTTTAGACATTACAAGTTTACATAAATAATAATAGAAGAAAAGGAAGAAAGGATGACCCAGAATAAATGCTTATTTCTTATTTGAATTTATGGAAAATTTATTTTAAACAGGTACATGTAAATATTGATAATTATATTTCAGGAACTAATAATAATTTCTAATATACTTATTTCTTCAAGGAATCAGTGCAATGGATCATTTGTACAGAGCATTAAAATATTGATTCTGAGCAAGATTATAAGTTATGGAAAAATTTCAGATATAATAGTGGAAAACTACCATCAAGTTTCTATATCATGTCTGAGTCCACTCCAGGTCCATCTCCAGGTCTGGGGAGTCAGGTTTCAGTCTGACTTCACTGTTGATAGAAGTGAAGATTTGCCCTTTTTTTACTGCATTTATAATCATGAAAAAAAAAGAGCTAGAGAGCAAGAAATCAAAAAAGGGAGACAAGAAGGCAATAGGCAAGGAGAAAGGAAGGAAGGATGGAAGGAAAAAAGGAAGGGAGGAAGGAAGGGAGGGAGGGAGGAAGGAAGGAAGGGAGAGAGAGAAGGAAAGAAGGAAAGGAGGAAGGAAAGATATTTTCTCACAGTATTTCTAAGTACCAATTTAAAATACTGTTTTTAGATCACCTATAAGTTAAAGGTAGCTGTGATTGGGTTAGATTTGTTTATAGATTTAGATGCAGAATGTCTGTTCTATTCATATTATTTTTGGACAGAACCCTGCATTTAACAACCTGGATGAAATAGAATTGGAAAAGGTCATTCTCTTTGAAACGATATAGTGCATTCTTTTCATAATCTCCTTCTTCTTTTTCATTTCCTCTCTCTACCTTTTCTCCCCAGCGAAGTTTTTGCAATGGCATGTGAAAAATCAAATGTTTCAGGAAGATTTGATAAATAAAGGCAGGTTGGTGACAAAACAGATATCAAAGGAAAAAGTTACTAAAATAGGATTGCTTATAAACTCCTCTATCATCCTGTAACATTAGAGATCTGTTTGATCTCTGATTTCATAAAACAAATTTCTCTATTTTGCTTTTCAAACTCATCCTATACCAGGAGATAAAAGGGAAAAAAAGGTAATATTCTAAGTTGCATGGTGCATATTTTAGTTTAAGAAATTGAGAATAGTTCTACTAAATGAATGACATACAATGAAAAGTATTAAGAGTCTTTCTGAGAACGTTTTTGGTCTGGAAATTCTTACTCTTTTGTTTATATCCAGTCACAGAGATACTGGAGATACTGGATTAATGACTAGAATCTGAATAATTATTAACTGAGGTTGACAGTCCTACTGTTCACCTTCATATAGAATTCAAGGTGACTTCACTTTTAAATGCAGAGACTAATTCTTTTATTGTGCATCTCTCCCTCTATGACTCATGCTTTCAGTGTATACATAGGATGGTTTATAAACCATGGAACGTATGTATGCAAGGAATTAACCCTTTGCATTTTGCATTTCATTGTTTTTGAAATAATCTCCTTCAAAATTGTCATGACTGAAAAACATCCCTGTCTTAGAGGCAGAAAGATGAAGTTCAGACTTGCACAGAGAGTGGGAAGTTGCAGGGAAGTAAAGCCTGCTCCCTCGGGATTTAAGAGGTGAGAACGTACCTGGACACCAAGCAAGGCAAGATGGTTCACACTCAGCCTGACTCAAAGACTTGAGGTACACATGATTTTGTGCTGCTCTCTCCAATTTCAAGTGTGGGGTGAGGAGACAGAGTGGGCTGGACTTCTTCCTTTTCGCCCTGCTCCCTCTGGTCTCGTCTGTGGACTGAGTGGCCCCCAGCCCTTGTCAGGAACCAGCAGAAAGAGTCTTCTCAGCACCTAAGGTGCATGCTGGGACTCTGAGGCAGAAGGAAGCCCACACATGACCCATGCCAATCATGATGATGATGATTCCTCACCACCCCACTCCCAGGCTTCCTCAAAGACTTTCCCTGCTGCCCCAGAGAGAACTACTAGCACTTTGAAAGGCCACATAGGCCCCAAGGATTCTTGGTTTTTGACCTATGACTGGGCCACAGAAGAGAATAATAATGATCAAGTAGAAATTCCAGTGACCTTAGAAATTATAGACCAGAAAAGCTCATGAAACTGATCTAAGACGTTCAGGAACCTGTGCTAGAGATCCTCTAGTGGTCCCTCTCTCTAATTCAAACTAGGAAGAAATTGACACAAAGAGCTGCATTCACCTTATTTCCTTGATTTCCAAGAAACACATTTCAGTTGATGTAAACATGAAATGTGGTTATGATGTTTTCTTACAGTTTTTCTCATTTTTTTCTGAAGAGTTATCACCAAATTATGTCTTAGAAATTAAGACCTTAAGGTATATCCTCACCCAAGAACTACAATGGGACCAGGAAAAGGTTGATAGAAATATACCCAAGATGTGCTCCCAATGGTGCAGATGAGCCAACTCTCAGAGCCAGCATCCACATGGGGCTTCTGGGAGTGCCATGGGCTGGAGAAGGAGCACTTGACTTTTCAAGACAGGAGAGCTCACCCCAAAGAGAGAGCTCACCCCAAAGAGCCTAAGACTCCAAGCTGGATACTAATGGATCCATGTGTTTCCCTTGGAATCCCATGCCATGAAATCCATGCAAATTCTACAGTCTGAGGAAGGTCTCAGAGAAAGCGCCCAGGCTGGGGCACAGTAATGTATTTGACTTGTGGCTGGAGATTGACAAGGGAGTCAGGCTGAACCCAGCCACCACCGGCGGTTTTTCTCAAAGAGAGACAACAACGAGGGCTGAGGCAGAGGCCACATTTTGGGCTCCGGACTGGAGCAGGTGACTGGTGATGGGACAGATGTCCTTGCTGTGAACATTCCATTTCCCTGTGGGCCTGGGGTTTTCATTTCATTTTCTCTCTCCTAAGCTTTCTAACTTTTAATATATTGGTAATATGAATTGGCTAGTCATTTATATAAGGTTTTCTTTCCCATCTATGTTCAAGATGGGTTGGCATTTTGGTTTTTGAGCTATTTTTGTTAAATTCTGAAGTCATGATTGGAAAACCTTGTGAGATCACATAGAATATTTTTTGTCTGATTCTAAAGCTTGATGATCTGAAACAGAGTGTGATATTGTAATAGGCCGGTATTAGAGGGTTGGAAAGTGCTCATCAATAAATCTATAGGGGTTGAAAAAAACAGAACATAACACGCAAGATAAGCATCCATTGGTCTTTCTTTTTATATATTTTGCACACCTGGACTCATTTCTTTGGAAGTATAATTTAAACTGCAATAACTGAGGCCAGATGTTTGCTAGAATTAACGACTTGACTTAAAAGTTCGTAACATTGAAAATCCCTATCATCAAAGTCTTCCAAAAAGTTTTCCCCCATATTGTGTAAAAGTGAAAAGAGGTTAAAGTAACACCAAAATGCCACTAGAAATCAGAGGAAAAAATCAGAATTAGAAATGTCCAGACCCTCATTTAAATGTACATTTAAGAATTTTCTGCTTATGTAAGTAACATATGTTCATTGTAGTAAATTAAATATACAGAAAAAAATATCAAAATGACATGTAAATCCACCATAATTATATCCAGCCAGAGAAAATTATTTTTATATTTTGAAATATTTCTACCCTGTTTACAAACCTACAGTGCATGGCTAGTGGTAATGTGCTGTTGTGCTGCCAGTTTTTTGCAACATAACGTATCATATAAATTTTCTCTTGGAAAATATGAGAAGTGTAAAAGAGAAAAAGCATTTAAAATTTCTAGTAATTATTTCTAGAAATAATTGCTTTTCAAATTTGATTTATTTGCTTCCTTTATTTTTGTATGCAGAGGACAGGGATTGGCACACTTTTTCTATAAAGGGTCAGATAGTAAATATTTTACGCTTCACAGGCAGATGGTTATGGTCACAGCTAATCACTTCTACCATTGTATCTGGAAAGCAGCCCTAGACAATACATAAACAAATGGTCGTGCCAACAAAACTTTATATACAAAAATCAGCATGGGCCAGTTGGCCTTTGGGTTGCCACTGGCACATCCTTGGCATAGATGTAGTAAATTTGTGGATCATATTGTTTATACTGCTTGAAACAGGATTTCCCCTCAGGTTTCTTGTGGCTATTTCTGAAACATGCATGTAAACGGCTTTAATGCATTATTTTTGTATGAGTATATTCTGATTTATATTTTAAAATTCAACATTATTGGACTTTATGGTTTAAATTGTATATGTGCATTCCTTACTTTTATCCATTTTTTAACATTATAACCTTGATGAAAGCAATTTATACATAATCCTGTGTGCATGTTTCTGATGTTTTTATGTAGAATAAATTTATGGAAGTCAAATTATTGAATCAAACAGAATAAATGTTTCTTAGGCTTTTGAAACCTATTGCCAAATTACTCCATAGAAAGTCGTATTGAATTACATCCTACCAATAATGTGTAAGAGTGACTATTTGCCCACACAGTGACCATCTCCTGAGTCTAACATCATTTAACTCTGTTTAATTAGTGTTTCTCCACTAATAATATTCACCTTTTCAAATGTTTATAGGCTTTTAAAGTTCTCCTTTGTGAATTTCCTCTTTCATTTCATCACTGTTCTTTAATTTTTTCCTATTGATTAGTAAGAGTTTTTGTGATATATAAAGTCTGTAAATCATTTGTATGCTTATGAATTCCCCCTTGGTATGTTGTTTTCTTTACATTTATTTGATAGGCTTTTATTCTAATTCAGAATACTTATCTTAAAGTAATCTAGCAAATAATATTTCTGTTATAATTTTACATTTTCTTTATTCATCAAAAGAACTTCTTCATTAAGTATATCTTCAAGGTACTATTAACTTTTTTTAAGACCATTTGATTTTAATTCATCTCAAATTTATAATAAATTAGTGATATAACTATATATATATTTAGTTTTCAAAATAGTCAACAGTTTAAGAACTTTTATGTGAAATACCACCTTAATTATATATTCAATTCTTTTATTTACTAAGGTCTATTTCTATACATTTTATTCTGTTATATGAATCTTGTTACTGACAGTTTCACCAGCACCATAGAATTTCAATTAAATAACTTTATAATGGCTTTTAATGTACAACAGTGCAAGCTCCCTCTTTTTATTCATTTCTTTGAAGTTTTCTTAATTTGTCTTATAGAAGAACTTCAGAATAATTTTTTAAAAGTTTTTGTCCTTTCTTATTTCTTTCAGAACTGCATTATATAAATTGATTGGAGGAGAATTACTATCTTTATGATGAAGTTTCTTTCCAGCCTGCATTACTATCTGCTTTTTTATTCTTCAAGTCTTCTTTTACACCTCTTTGTATTCTGTTGTCTTCACAGAATTGATTCCTAAGTATATTTCCTAAGTATATTTTCATTCCTTGTTGGTATTATAAATTGAGTTCTTTTCAATACATTTCAAATTGTATGTGCCTATGTACCTACTTCTCCAAGCCTGGAGTCTAAGAAGAACACCAGCCTCCTTCAGATCCAGCCAGTCCCTGTGGTCTGTAGGCCACACCTTATCCTCTCCCTTCCACTTCCGTTCTCACTGGCTTCATACAAGCTCTGAACATCTTCTGGCAGAACAATTACACATTTTTCCACACTCGTCTCCCTGGCTCCAAAATAATTTCACTCTAGCCTCCACTTTGATGATAGGTGATTTTTCTAAAATTCAAATATTATCATCTTTCTCTTCAAACTCTTGAACATCTTGATTATTACCAAATGTTTAAGCATAGTCGGTTCCGCAGTCAGGCCACTGTCTCCTTTATCTCCTATCCCCATTCCCACTTGGCACTAAAAGCTCCCACCCTCCAGACAGCTCACAGTTTGGTATACACATAAAGTAGCAGGGATTCCATGCTTTGCATGTACTGTTTCCTCTGCCAGAGTAATATCGTATCACTGCTGTTACTAGAATGAACTATGTGGAATTCAAAGTAATTGATGTTAACTGGTACAAACAACGCCCAAGTTTTAATAACATAGTGAAGGTCTGTGGTTCTCCTGGGCAGCTGATGTCCAAGTAGTGATTCAGAAACTCACTTTCCTTTCAGTTGCTGATGCTGCCATCTTAGGCACATGGACTCCATGGCTTCCACAGACAGGGAAGAGAGAATGTGTGGCATTATGATCAAGCTTTGACCTACTTCTGTTCACATTTCATTGGCCAAAACTCATAACAGGGTCTAACACGACTTCATGAACAGTTGGGAAAGCTGGTCTTTCTTTGTGCCAGGAAATGAAATAGGAAACATTGTGTCAGTCTCTGCCACATCCTTCAAGGGTATGATTCATTCCATAGTTTTAGCATTCCTACCATCTATCACAGTGTTTGACACATAGTAAGGGGTTGTAAATATAGAATAACCTGATAAATGCATGAATGAATGATTTGTAAATTTGTTAGCTATACAAATTAATTCAGTGTCTAGAATCCAAAAGGGTAATCGGGATACACACAAGTAAGATTCTGATGAGGAGAAGGGTATAGTTTTAAAGAGGGATGCTTTTATGGAGAAGGTGTTACTTGAAGAAAAACTTAAAAACAAATAAAAATGATTCATCCTTTTCTGTCTATTTGCTATATTGCGAGCACCTTGATGTAGGTTTTCATCTACACTTTCTTCTTATTCTATGCTCCATCTCTGGGCAGTTGCACTCATACCTGTGGCTTCAATGGTCATCTATTGGCTCATGCTTTATAAATTTATATCCAAACCCAGATCTTTCTGTTGCTTGTCAAACCTGAACTTAAAACTATTTATTGGGATTTTTCCTCCAGTTTGAGATTCAAATGAAGCATGTCTTTCCAACCCAACATAGGCCAAACTGAACTCAGGCTCTTCCCTCCAAATCCTGGTCCTCCACAGTCTTTTTCCTCAGACAACTGCAGCTCCATCCACCCAGTTGCATAATATATATCTCCTATTATGTCTCCCCATGTGCATTTCTCACTTTTATCCACTTTAAAACTGCAAAACCCAAACCTGGTTATGGCAACCCTCTGCTCAGTTCTCCTCATTGACTTCCTATTGCTCCTGTGATAAATAGCTGGACACTAACTAACGTGGGCAGAATGGCCCTGTACTAGCCCCTCCCTGTGCTACTCCCCCTGCACTAGATCCTCTCATACCATCTTGTTCCTTTCCTCATGTTATTCATCATAGAGTGTAATTACATTATTATAAAATAAGCGTACTAATGTCAGTTGTCTCCACCACGATATAACTTCCCACATCACAGTGCACACTAGAGTTCACCCCTTGATCTTTTTGGATTCAATTTTTTGTAAAAGGTTTGGAAGAAGCTCTTTCTCTGGACCCTTCGGAAGGTCTCTTTTTTTGAGGGAAACTGAGAAGAAAAAATAATGGGGTGAACTGTGGTCCCTGGACCCACTGTTGCAGCTGATGTCAAGTCCACAATTATTTCCTTCCTCCACTATCCATTCTAGATTCCTTTCACCCTCAGCAAGCACCTGTGCTGACTACAGTGGCTTTTCTGGTGGTCTCATCCAGACCCTCACTTTTGTGGCACCTGAGTTGCCATGTGGCATCTTCTCAGGCCATGGCTGTGTGTCCACTTAAAATTGGGCAAGGGCATACCTGAAAACATCCCAGTGCATCGCCTGAATGCCAATAGTATGGTTTCTTTTCCGTCCTTGCTGGTACATGAACACAATAAGCCCAATGTTCCAGGTAGTGGTCACTGCTGAAACCACAGTGGGATGCTTTCTGTGTCCTATGGTGTGAATTAAGACTTTTGAAGCCACAGAGCTCATAGTTGTAGGGGCAGGAAGTACCAACTCCCCAAGTGAATCCCTGGGAATGGTTACAAGTGAGGCTATTTCTTCTTCTACTCCTTGGTCCCTGGGTTCAGCAGTTCTGCCTAATGGAGACATAGCACCAATAATAGTTGTTGACTTAGACTGTGTACTGCATCATAGAGGATGCCTCCCCATCCTTACGTGGTACTGCCTCTGAGCTATGCCTCAGTTGTTCCTTCCATTCCATCCTCTATCAGGCGAGCAGGTTTGGGGGTTGCAGTAGGTGACATGATCAGTGGCTTGCATGCCCATTGTTGATAATTTGTTATAAAGCGGGTTACTTGGTCTAAGGTGAAATTAGGTGGTTACCTCATTTGGAAGATCAAATACATAGTAAACTCAGTGGAACTGGCTGAGGTTCTGTGGTCAGGAAAGGCAAATTCATACCTAGGCTATCTCTCCATTTTTGTAAAAATAAAGTGTTGTCCTTTCAAGAGTAGGTCAGGTCCAGTGTAGTCAACTTGCCACCAAGTGGCTTTTTGTCTCTTTGAGGAAGGTCAACATATTGGAGTTTTGTGCACACCATCTTTTTGACAGACCACTGTTGGGCCAAGCCAACCTTCTGAATGACTGTCAGACCCAGTATATGATGGACTTTTCTGGTTGTAAGGTCACTTAATGACCCATAATGAAAAGCTCTGTTTTTATCAGGGCCCAGTAGCATGCCCACAGTTGCATTTTGAAAGTTGTCCAGTTCTTTACTGCAGACGGCATAGCCTTGCTCCAGAACTCTAGGAAGTCTACATTGTGATTTTTCCTTTTGTGATTGCCATGAATCCAACAGGCACCTTTTCTTATCATATATACCTATAACATTGGATGTCTGCCAGGTCATACGGCCCAAGCAGCAGGAGCTCTTGTAGTGCAGTCTGGACATATTGCAAAGGGCTTTCCAGCACTGGAAAGAGCTTGGTGCATGATCCAGAGAAATATTCCCATGTGTTGTCTATGCACCAAAGAAACCTATAAGGAGTTATATTTCTTTCTCTGAAATTGAAGGTGTGAGATGCATTATTTTTTCTTTTACTTGAGAGGAGATGTTCTGGCAAAGGTGGACCACAAAATCCCTAAAATATTATGATATGGTAGGCCCTAGGTCATTGTAGGTTTTGTCTCCTACATGTGTTTTTATCAAGGCCTTCAACAAACTTGCTGCTTTCTATTCCTCCAGTCCAATAAGCATAAAATCACTGATACAATGACAAGTATAACCTTCTGAATATGTCCAGATGGTCCAAAAGTCCGGCCTATGATAGAACAGAGGCTGGGAGAGTTAAACATAGCTCTGGGCTGTGTATATAATTTTTATTAAAGGAAAAATTTGAGCACAAAACTCAGGATTATGTTGAGTTTCAGGTAGACAGGAGAAGATATGATTGGGAAGGATTACACACGTGGCTTCAGATGTACTATGATCATCTATTCCTTTAGCCTAGTTCTGAGGGTATGATTGTTTGTTACCCTCTCCTACCAGTCTCAATGTGGCTTCATCTTTATATCCTTAGCTATAGGAAATCTGTTCACTTAATGTTCAGGTGGTTTTCCATGATGGTTTTTGTGTAGTTTAGTTGTAATTTTGATATGGTCATGGGAGGACATGAGCATAGAGTGTACCTACTCTGCCATTTTGACTGGAAGTCCACATTACATTATTCTTTAAACCATCGAGTACGTATGAAATATTTTATAAGACAATTTCAAAATACTAAAAAATAAATTTAATTTTAAGACGAAGATGAGCGGTGAGAGATAGAGGAATAGCCAATTGAAAATGTCTGTTTTGAGGGAAAGAAGGCTCTTTACGGTGGAAGCAAATCTATCATATTACTATAGGGTGCATGGGGAAAAAAATCAAGAAAAAACACAGAAAACATAAGGTACTAGAAGATACTGGATCAACAATTAGTAGTAGAAAGGTCACATCTGGATCAAAGGAGATAAGGACAGATGCAAATATACCTGATTTTGTTTTTGTGAAGGACAGGAGGTTGAGAGATGAGGACTCATGGCAGACACTTCAAGCTTCTCTGTGAGGTGAGGGGCAAGGTCATCTTCTAAGAGAGATAAGGCAGAGGTAATTTAATGGGCACAATGGTCGAGGAGAAAGGCTTATGGGAACATAGGAAAATGCATGCAAAAAATGCTGAACTCAGCCGAGAGCCCAGCTGAGGTCATGAATGTTCCTCCAGCAGCCTTCCGAAGCCCAGAGGTTAATAGAGGAGAGAGGAAATGGTTGGATAGATCCAAGACTGGCAGATTTCAGGCAAGTCATGGTGGAAAGGA
>NW_017731775.1:69162-70212 GCF_001890085.2 Hipposideros armiger | reverse complement strand
TACCTGTGGTGAGATGCTAATGCGGGAATCCAGGTGATGGGTGTACTGGCACTCACTGTAAAATCTTTTAACTTTGCTCTGTGGTCTTGAAAAGTTCCCAAAAAAGATGTAGGCAGGGGAAAGTCATCCAAATGAGATTTGCCTGATGTTGGTATTGGACCAGAGAAATGGAGAAGACTCCCTGAGGAGGTTAGTAAACCCCTGGAGAATCAGAGCCATGTATCAGAAGGGTTTTGGTATATATATGTATGTATATATGGAAAACGGTTGAAGTATACTGAAAAGATAGCAATGACTATGCTTTAATAAAAAATTTTTCTTAAATTACATATAAAATATTGTCTATTAATATTTATTAAAATTTTATATTTTCATAAATCATTCCTTTTTCACCAGAGAAAGCAGCAAGAGTTGTTTATGTCAAGATGATTTGGGAAAACCAAACACATCAGGACAAAGTGAAAGGAAGACATTAAAAACTGGACAGTTAAAATCAACTTCAACAGTCAAAAGAAAGAATTAAGATCTTAAGTAATGTTTAGTAGCCAACTTATTCTGCTTGATCATCCATATTTATCAAATTATTTGGCTAACAGCTTAAGGTTTTACACTTATCTCTGTAAGTACTAATAGAGTTTTAAAATACTAAATTTTTAAAAAGTAGGTGTGGATAAATAGCAGCATATATAGATACAGACATATTTTATAAAGCAAATGAAGTGAAACATTAATATAGAATCTTCTAGGTGGTAGATATATGGTTGTTCCCCACACAATTCTTTAATTTTTCTCTAATTTTTCATAATACAATGTTGGGGAAAATAATATACTGAATAATTATCACACTCTACAAAATGTAGCAGAAAACATCTAATTCAATGAAATGTGTGTCTCAGGCACATTTAATATAGTTTAATTGACATTTACTCAATATACTAAAATTTTTTAAGTATATTTACCTGTGAGATAATATATTGGTCTCTGCCCCTGGTTCCTGACACACAGCTTCTAAAAACCTTGTAATTTCCTGGATGCTGTGTCTTTTGTTCT
>NW_017731775.1:64962-66437 GCF_001890085.2 Hipposideros armiger | reverse complement strand
AGCATGCCCTCCAAGGTCAAACTGCCTCTTCTCAAAGGTGCATTTGCTGTTTTATAAATGGTGAGCTCTAAAAAGACAAGGCTGAAATAGTCTGCCCTGGGCTCCACTGGGAGAAATGATTACAGAAACGAAGTTTCCACCGTTTGAAAAAATTATTTAGTGGAGGACATTAAGGTAGAGAGCAGTTTAAACTCTGCAGAGGGAGAGCCATGGGTTACTCTCCTTTGAATTGTATCCTTCTTTGTGAATGAAATATGACATAGGCAATGGCATAGGTTATAAATATGGAAAAACATGAAGTGAATTTATTATAATTGTACCATTGACATGGAAGTAGCTTGACATATGCTAGCTAATAAGAGTGGATGTTTGTAAACTAAAAATAATAAATGGTTTGTTGCCTATTAAAAGGAGGGCTGTACTGTGTTTGAATTAATCTATCTGTTCCCTGACTGCTTTTACCATATTTCTATGAAGAAAATGAAATTAATGAATGAGCTACTTGTTTGCTCACATTTCTAGCCAATAGGTCTGAAAAGCCATAGAAAGGAGACTCTAATGTCACAATTCAGCTCACTTCATAGCTTTGTGAGAAGTGGTAGTTGAAAAACAAAGTCCTATCAGCTCATTTTTTAAGGCATTGCATGTGACTCAACCACATTTAAAAGTTGATTCAGGTTGATTCAGTAACTCAAGATGGAGAAAGTATTAGTGACTGTGAAAGCATTCATTGTGTAGGTCCAAATCCTTTAATACATACACACAAATTAACAACAGAGGTGTTTGATGTTCCAAAATAGATAACTATTGAAGTTCCTCACAGAGTGTAAAAATCACTCTATCCTAAGGAGCCGATTCAATTTAACCAACAATTATTGAGGTCTACTGTGAGCTCTGCCTGGCTTGGGAGCTGACAGTGCATTTCTCAAGTGTCACTCTCATATATACGAGCTTGTTTTAAAAAATCCTCAGCACAACCCTTTCAAAATTATTATTTATATTGTACAGATGAGAGGGTCAGAATTTAGAAATGTTAAGGCACTGACTTGATTTCACAGAGCTGGTGAGCATAGCGCTGTGGAAAGAGTATGGCTTCCCAGCCACCCAGGTTCAGGATAGAGCATCACGTCTACCACACATTTTCTAGGTCAGGGGTTCTCAGAGTTGCTCCTGGAGCAGAATCAGCCTCGTCTGGAGACTTGTTAAAATTACAAATTATCTAGTCCCACCCCAGACCTACCCAGTTGAAAATCTGGGAGTGGGTTCCAGCAGTCTGAATATTAACAAACCCTTCAAGGGACTACGATGAACACTAAAGCTTGAGGACCTGATCTGTGTTACTTTGAGCAAGTCACTTTACTTCTTTGAGTCCCTATTTCTTCAGCTGCAATATAGGGTTAATACTCTGAGGGTCAAATGAGATACATTTGCTAAATACCTGTCCTTAGTTAATGACAGTATTTTATTAATAATTG
>NW_017731775.1:60295-62202 GCF_001890085.2 Hipposideros armiger | reverse complement strand
TAGATGTTCTGTACACATCTTTCAAGGCATATCTGTTTATCAAAGCTCATTTACCTCAGAGGATTAAAATGAAATCCCTCATCTCATAAACCAAGTGCGAAATAGCTAGTGTTAGCTCTTTAATATGGGAACTAATATGTTTCTCACAGGCAAGCAAGACTCTGATTTCCTTCTATCATTCCTCTTCAGAAGAAAGTAATTAAAACCTTAATAGCAAACAAACATACAAACTTACATGACAACCTCAAAAGAATAAATAAATATTTTTATTGCAGTAAAGTTTTTATTGGAGTAAATTCTGTGATATTAAAAATGTAAAGAAATTGAAAAACATGCCACTTTTTATTTTCCCTTTATTAATAAGTTAGCTTACATAAAATCTCAATTTAAAAATTGGTTTAAAGGACCCCAAATGCTATTCGATTCTTACTGTGTCATTTTTAATTGATTTAAAACAACTTTAAACCTATACTTTATACTTTAGAGCAGTTTTAGGTTTACAATAAAATAGGGCACAGAAAGTACAGTGAGTCCCCATATACTCCCTCCCCGACACACCATCTCCCCTTGTATTAACTCTTGTAATAATCTGTACATTTGTTACAATTGATGAACCAATGCATTATTATTAACTTAAGTCCACAGTTTACATTAGCAGTCATACTCTATTGTACATCTTTTGGGTTTTGACAAACGTAGGTATCCGTTACTACAGTATCATACAAAACAGTTTCACTGCCCTAAGAATCTCTGGATTTCATCTATTCATCCTTCTCCCACCCCCACCCCTGCCATAGACTCCTGGGAACCACTGGTGTTTTTACTGTTATAGAATTGCCTTTTTTAGAATGCCATGTAGTTGGAATCATGCAGAAGAATATAGCCTTTTCTGATTGGCTTTTTTCACTTAGCCATGTGCCTTTAAGGTTCCTCAGTGTCTTTTTTTTTTTTTAATTTATTCCCCTGATGTCTCATTGAAGAGAGCTGGGCCAGGTAGCCAAGCTAGCGCTAAATGTCCAGGTGACTGGGACAGTATCTGGTTGGGGGATGNTCAGAGAGCTTCCCGGCTGGTAAAGCCATCCACATGGGGAGAGGGGGGTTGACGCACCCCCAACTCCACGGGGACAGAAGTGCCTGCACTTGGGACCCTCCCAGACCTCACCCTGTGTATTTTTTCATCTGGCTGCTCATCTGTATCCTTTGTCATATCCTTTCATAAACTGGTAAAGGTAAGTAAGTGTTTTGGTGAGCCACTCTAGCAAGTTAATTGAGCCCAAGGAGCATTTCGTAGACACTCCTGATTTGTAGCCAGATGGTACATAGCTGTGGATGACCTGGGGGTCAAGCAGTTGTGATTGACATCTGAAGTAGGGTGGGAGCAGTGTCAGGTACATTGTGTCAGAATTGAGTTAAATTGTGGGACATGCTGCTGGTGTCACAGAGAATTGCTTGTTGCAGGGAAAACCTCCACACATTTGGTGACTAGAAGTGTCAGAAGTGAAGAGCTCTGTGTGAGTGTGGCAGTAGCGTGAGAGTAAGGGAGACACATAGGAGAAACACATGGGGAAGCACTGGGTTCTACACAGGAAGGAAAAATTGAATTTTCCTAATACAGCATCAAACAACATTTTGAACGAGTGGGGTTCCACATTTTAACATAAATCTCTACATGGTGTCCCAATAACTTCCAAATAAAATTTCATTTTTCCCCAAGAAACCGTGACATTTTGGTAAAAAAGATTTCAAGAAGAGAGTTAATGCGTTTATTTTTTATACTGTTTCAGGGGAGTGGCTAAGCACATTGCTTTTCTATATTTTAATTGAATGGAGTTTAAAACCATAAAAGAGAAAATAGTCCATTCATATTGTATGTGCTCATACGTGTTTTAAATCCTAGTGGGGGCCCC
>NW_017731775.1:47758-54265 GCF_001890085.2 Hipposideros armiger | reverse complement strand
CCTTAAGCTTCTTGAAATTATATAAGTTAAAGCAAAGGAAAAGCCCACTTAGTAATCATGAACAGACCCATATCGTGTTGAGTTTGGAGCCAGTCTCTCTCCACTAAGCAGGCCCTCACTTTGCTTTCTCCTCATTACTCCACCACGCATGCCTCAATACCCCCATTCCCCATATGGGAAGTAAATACTTCCCTTTACTCTTTCCCAAGTCAAAAAACCAAGGTTAGGGTCTTCACACTGAGTTGACTGACACCTCTTGTCTCAGCATCACTAACATCATTCAGCCTTTTCTAAAGGATCTGGAAAATTGAGTTCAGAATCGCCACAGTAAACATCCTGTGGCATCTCACTGGCCATTAAGCCCTTGTCCCTGTGGTTTCATCCATGTCCCCTTACCCTGTTAAATCCACTTCACTTAATCCTTCTATCTGAGAGGGTGGTGGACACACACACACACACACACACACACACACACACACACCAACAAAAATAAACTAAGAGCTATGGTGGGGCTGCATAACAGTACATTACTTATTTGTGCCAAGAAGCTAAACCATATTTTTTTCCTGTGTGACGTCTGCCTTTTGCTCAATTCTCTTATTACATTAGAGTAACAATACCTGCACAGGTTGGTTCTATGTTCTCTCAATATTAATGCCTGCCCTGCAACCCTGTAGGCTGAAATCATTCTGCCTTGTTACCAAATTGGTGTTCTGACAATTCTTCACAGTCATTTCAAAGTTAGGTACAAAGTAAAGTGTAAGAGACCCAAGTTTCTTACAGACATTTGTCTATGGCACAATAATTTCATTTTTTGTTGTTTGCCAAGTATTTTTCATAAAACCTTCTCATTTCTTGTCTCTACATGACTATTCTCTGAGTTGAAACCTTTAAAAATGTGTTGAAAGTTACCTGTCCTGAGAGCTACACTTTCCAAAAGTAACATCATGTATGCAGAATTCTGCTTGTTAAAACATCAACTCTAAGGAGAGTTAGCAATTGCATACTTGCTGGACAACTGAGTTTCATTTTAAGCATGTGGTAGGCTGGTAGGCAGTGCAAGAGCCATTTATAGAAAATGGTAGATGTAGGGCATCTGTCAATAACACAGGGAAGAGGTTACTATGCTTCCAAATGTAAGATAGCTGTCATTTTATTAGATTAAAAAAAATCAATTAGGACAAAAAGGCAATTAGCATTGAGCTGCCTCTGTTGAAAGTTACTATGAGCAAATTATTGCCTTTGAAAACGTTGATTGTCATGAAACACCATTATCTTTCCAAATTGGTTTGTGCATATAGGAGCATGACTGTATCAACATTCATTTCATTTAAAGCAATTTCATCATTATTCATTGATACATAGTCTTAAATGAGGGCAATTACTTTTTCAGCAAGGGATCATTATGGAGTATTAAAATTATTATCTTTTCTTTAAATATAGGGGGATTATGTAAGATGAAAACTGAAGGAAAGCTGCTTCTCAGTGTCTGATGCAGCACTCAAGGGTTCTATCAGGAACCTTAAAAGTTAGTCTTTCTCTGCCTGGTTTCTGGAGAAGATGAACTGTCATACATTTGTACTTGCAGAACTATTAAACCCTTGCTCTAGTTGGAGTGGCTGTCATTTGGCATTATCTGGTTTTTATAAGCTTTTTAGAATAATCCTAAATTTTAGAATGTTCTGGATATAAGTTTCTTCTCCTTAGAGTGGCTTCTGGAAGGAGAATAAAAACAATTTCTGTCAAGCACTCTGAAGCATCACTCAAACCTCATTTAATTCTTACTGGCTTGGTACACAGTCCTGAATGAAGCTATTTAAAAGTGTGAAAACACTTTAGAAGAAAAACTTTCTCTTTTCTTAATTGAGAGAAAATTGGGAATGTCTGGAAATGAGCTTTGCTGCCAGAGGAAATATCTTCTGAACCCTTTCTTCCCACTGAAAAACAATGATAGAGCCTAACAAGCGAAGCCTATCAGTCTCCATCTGCACCCCAATGGAGACAGAGCTTTTACTATCTGTCATAAAAAACTAATTTATTTAGATTTCCTGTTGTGTTCTGAAATTGCTTCCATAGCTTCTGTAGAGTTCATAGTCCACTAAAAGAGGATATAAATTTTTGGTTAGGAATTCAGTTTAGCAATATCCACAGGAATGTTCCAGCATGTCTTCCTATTCTTTCTCCTTAAAACATCCTCCACATATATTGCGTAAGTAATGACCTTGAAAAAACATTTTTATCCAATGAAAAGAGGATACATGACTATCTCAGGCCATCACCAAGTAAAAATAAATCAAAGCTCATGTTTTTGCATAGTATACCATGGTAGTTGAAAATAAACACCACAATACACATTTCCCTTCTCCATTTCCTTAAATGTACATGTCGTGACCTCTAGTAGCCTAGAATTTGAAATAATACAGAGGTTAGATAATTTTTTTCCAAAAAACAAAAATGCACGCAAGAAAAACATGTCATATTTTCAGAAGAAGTTCTAAAATCTTACTGTAATTCCTTTCAAAATTGGCTTTCTCTATAACATGTTCTGGTTACTGGTGGTTTTATCTCTATGAGCTCTCTACTTGCTAAGAAGCCCATTGATAAGAGAGACAAAACAGCGATGTTTAACAGTATCTGATATGGCCTTTTGAACAGATTAGCTAGTTTTTATAAACTCATTGGATGTTCTGAGGACTCTTTCTGCTAATTGAAACAATATTATCACCGGCTTTTGAGAAACTTGGGAGGAACCCAGCTAACAGAAGTGAATTCCTTAACCTCTGGTATTTTTCTTTTGGAAGGCTGAGAGTCTATTGGGAAGGGACAATATTATCACAATTTTAGAGTGGGGAAAAAATCCCCCAATATTCAGTACTATATAGATCAACAATAAGAGGTTAAAAAAAGAAGTAATCAAACAAAATAGGATAGACTCTTATCCTAGGAATGACCAGGATTTATTCAAAGTGCCAACCTTTCTAAACGTCCACCACCGGGCTGTGTGACAGGGAACACCTGTGCTGGGACACGCATTGGCCTCCTTGCCTCTCACAGTACTTCGGAGCTCCGCCCTCTCTGCAGAGCCCATCCACCAGGAAACTGCCCAGGACTCATGGGAGGATGAGGGACACTAAAGCCAGAAGCAAAGTAAAGATGTGGGGCAAAAATGTTATTTTCAGAATTAACGAGTAATGACTTCTACAGGATCGCACAACTCATTGTTTGGCTATTTAGTGAGCAGGAGAATTTCTAACAAGTATAATTGAGGGTAGCAATTTTAATTTCTTTATGGAATCTGAGACAAGATTTCAAAACTGGGCAATTTCTCTACCTATTAGTCTAAAAAGCACAGGCCGTTGTATTCAGTATCAGAGAGATAAGAGAACAATCATCTCTAACAGGTAACCTTCTACTCACCTATTCTTTCCTTGGTCTTTAGCACTGTACAGGCAAGCGGGATGCAATGATAAGAAAGGCATAAGAGATTATAAAACTATTCATTCATTCATCAAACCAAGATTTATTGAACATTTATTATGTACCAGGCTCTGCTGTAGGCATGGGAAATGAAGTCCTGAACA
The DNA here is from genome assembly GCF_001890085.2 of Hipposideros armiger. Classification (NCBI taxonomy): domain Eukaryota; kingdom Metazoa; phylum Chordata; class Mammalia; order Chiroptera; family Hipposideridae; genus Hipposideros; species Hipposideros armiger. The sequence continues at coordinate 50,684 of NW_017731775.1, read as the reverse complement.
GACAGTAAAGACCACTAATTCTTTTAGATCTCATGTTCTATGAGGGAGAGGCAGAAATACGCAAATAAACTCTCACCGTGGCAATTAGTCCTAGATGAAAACCAAGGGGACGTGAATTGTGGGAGAAGGAAATCCATGATTCTTTGGCCTGGGGTGGGGAGGCGGGTGCTGTTCATCCCTGGGGAAGAGACATTTGAGCTGAGACCTATGATTAAAATGAGCCATCTGTGCAAAGATGCAGCAGCAGCAGAGTGTGCTATGCATAGAGAATCTGGGAGGGCTGCAGGCAGGAGAAACCTTGACACACTCATCAGCAAAAGGGAGGCCAGGAGGCTGACACTCAGGGGTAACTCTGGCCCCAGCTGGAGTCTCCAGCTCCTTGCACACATTCATGCAGTTACCCTCAACTGCCTTTTCTATATATAAATTAGCGTTCTGAGCTTTGTCATAGGAAATGAGAATGGTAGTAAGCTCTTACCTCCCTCCCCATTGCCAAAACCTTAGTCCACTGTCTTCTAGTGTCACTCCAAGCTTGGGTCTCCTATATATGAACTCTCCCCTCAGTGCAATCATCATAGGAAGCCATATTAAATTCTCTGAGCCTCTTACTGCTCAAAAACATGTAATAGATTACAGTTGTTTAACCCAAGAGTATTATCATCCCATTCCACCTGTTCCTCAAAATGACTTCCAACATCGACATTACTTTTGACTGGATTCCCCCTCTCATCAAACAGGCAGTGACATTGGTCTCTCCCTACATACCACATTTATCCAGCTCTGTGGTTTTGGTCTAGTCATCCTCCTTACTCAGAATACCCTTGTCTCTCATTGCTGTATCAAAACCATTCCCATTGCTTAAAATTTAGCTCACATTCCTTTTTTAAAATGTTTCCATTACATTTACATCCAGTATTATATTAGTTTCAGGTATACAGCATAGTGGCTATACATTTATATAATTTACAAAGTGATCCCCCCAATAAGTCTAAAATCCACCTAGTACTACGTGTAGTTATTACAATATTATTGACTATATACCCTAAGCTGTATTTTTTATCCCCATGACTATTTTTTAACTACCAATTTGTGCTTCTTAATCACTTCACCTGTTTCACCTGGCTCCCCAATGCCCTACCTATCTGGTAACCATCAGTTTGTTCTCTCTATCTATGAGCCTGGTTTTGTTTGTTTATTTTGTTTTTTAGATGAGCTTAAGTTCTAGCACTTTTGTAAATTACCCTTCAATCACTTCAAAGACTCAGAAACTGGGCTATGCCAATGAAGAATCTCTACTTATTATTTTTTATTTTTAAAATTCTGCTAAAATGGAGCCCTGGAATCTGTGTTCAAAAGAATCTTCCCAAGTAAATCTGAAGGGGTTCAAGTATGTGTGAATGCCTGTTGATATGAAGTAAATAGGCTTTTTGTCAGTTTATTTATTTTGAGCTTATGGACCTGGAATAAACATCTTTCTGTGACTGCCATGGTCCCTCTCTGTGTTGAGTTTTATATGTGTCAGTACATTGAATGAGACAGGCTTATGTTGCTGATTTAAACCTGCTATATCTGCTGGTGATGGAGGCCATTCGAAAGCTACCAGCTGCTGAAAGAACAATAGATTATCATCATCTTCTTTTAAGGCCAAATGTTTTCCAGAAACAATTGATGATATTTTCTTAAAGTCAGTTGGGAGATTGGAAATTGGTATGAATTATATTGTGCTCAAATCATTGCAGGTTATATTTCTTGAGCAAAGATGGGAAAGAGAAAGCATTATTGCATATGGAGAAAACAACCAACTTTTGACACTTAATTTCTTTATTCCTAAAAAATGGTAACTCCTTCTGCTTCTAAATTACAGTAAATGAAATGATAAGCAACTGCCTGGAACAAATACATTCTGAATTTCCCATCACTACAGTTCCACAAAAATCTAATAAAAATAAAAAAGAGCAGAGAAGTCAACCATAAAATGCTATATACGTGGGCCAACATCCTGGTTTCTTGTTAAGCTCATCCTGAGTACTTTGTGGCCCAGTGCCAGTTGTCAGAGAGGCTCTGATGTGGTCAGTTAGCCCAGCCAGGTATTTGATAACAAGACCAAGAAATGTATTCTGAGTCTATGAGAGTTAGTTGGAGTTGCCCCACTTTATAGTAAGAGTCATAAGCAGGACCACTCACTAACCTTGGTCTTGTGGAAGATACAGAGTGTGGTGAGGTCAGTGTCAAACCATCCCCTCTGGTATAAGACCAGGAGAGGCAGGAGTGCCCAGAATATAATGGTATGTCATCTATTTACAGACTCTTAAATGGGTCACATGCAACTCCAGGACCCTCTCTACCCCAACAGTCCTCCCTTGGTCTTATTTCATTCTTATTGCCCAAATGCTCTTCCATCCTCTATTAGAACCTCATTTTTAGTGGTTTGCTTTGGCCTCAGTGTCACTTTAAGTGCTAACCCCTTTTAAATGCTCCTACCTCTAATCTAAACCTGCCCATCTATTCATTGTGTGGAACAATAGCTTCACACACCTTGAGTTGCAATGATTAACCCAACAAATCAACTAGCGGTGAAGTGAACACTTTGATATCTTACTTTGCAGACAACACTATTAACAGTGGAGGTTTATATCTAAAGAATAGAATGAGAATGTTGGGGGCAGGGTCTCTAAAGGAATTCAATTTCATGAAGATTTCAAGAATTTTCTTTAGATTGGACCTCTCTGAATTTACTCCATGTAGACAGTTACCTGTTTTGCTTAAGTATATAATATCCACCTTGGATGGCACATTTCCACCAGTATAGGCAAAATCTAGTTTCAACATAATGTTTTTACAAATTACTGGGTTAAACTCACCCCAATAATCTGAATTTGAGCAGGTTAGTTGTAAGACTTAGTTGTAAGAATTAGTTAAAAAAAAA
>NW_017731775.1:31906-47603 GCF_001890085.2 Hipposideros armiger | reverse complement strand
GAGTTTGAGCTCTGAGCAACAGCGGTTCAAGTCCCAGCCCGAGCTGAGCAGCCGCTGAGCTGCCAACAGGTGGCAGGATGGCTCAGCTAAAAAAACAAAAAAGAGGGTTAAGGAAGTTTGACTGTACACATGGGATTTTCACCTTAGTTGTGCTAGGTTAGGCGTATTAATAAATGTTAAATGAAGATTTTTTTCCCTTTGTTTCAAGTTAAAATTATTCCGTCTTTGGAATTTTAAAATACCTGGGGTCATGAACCAACAATAAGATATAAAAAGACATGTAGAAGCTTATTAAAAAGGGCCTTGAACTCAAAAAAGGCATCATTCTCTTGACTCACTTGCTCTTGGGGAAGCCATATGACATGGCATGAAGACACTCAAGCAGCCATGTGGAGAAACCCATTTGGTGAGAAACCATGGCCCCTCACACACAACTTGCCAGAAATGTGAATCAGCCATCTTGGAATTAAACCTTCCAGCCCCAGTCAAGCCATCAGATGACTACAGCCCAACTGACAGCTTGACTGCCAACTTAAGAGAGCACCTGAAGCAGAACCACCCAACTAAACTGCTCCAGAATTCATGACCCACAGACATGGTAAAATAATTAGTGTTGATTGCTGTTTTAAAGAAGTTAGCTTATGAGGTAATTTGTATGGGTGAGAAAAAAGTTTAAGGAGATGGCTATGGAAAGTAGAGAAGAGATAGGGAGCCTGCTGACTACAGGACAGCTTAAGTTTAAGATATTTGGACAGAGTTGTCAGACATATGACTGCAAATGTGTGGTAGTCAGACCACTGTGGACATTCTTACAATTTTCAGGTAAATAGGCCAGAAAACAAATTGCATGGGTGGAGAAATATACAGGAGATGATGAGATAGAGGAAGCAGAAGTCTTTATTTTATTTTTAAGTACTAATTACCACATTTTTCACTGGTGAAATCACATGTGGAAGAAAGTATCAATTCTAGACACCTTGTTCTGGGGGAAATTACAAGTTGCAAATCATTCAGAGATGCCATAAGACTAGACTTCTTGTGAAGCAGTGTACACTCCACCCTTAAAAGTATCTAAATGGAGCTTGTATATTTATCTCTCAGGAGAATTAAGAGGGATCTTGTCTGTGGCAGAAGACAGTGTCTCAGAAGTCCTTCTGAATTCCAAAATATGTGATACATATAAAACAGTGTCTTAGAATAAGTGCACAATAAGTAGTAATAGAATGATCTGAGCTATCAAAATACCCTGCCTTTGAAGTAGATATGGTGTTGTCTGCATTCTATCTGAAGGCTTTGTGCTTAATTTTAACATAATTTCACTCTGATGAACAGAATTATTTTTTGGTGTGTAACTCTTTCACTAAGTATTTTTATGCTAATTTAGTAAAGTACATTCTTTAGCATCTATTGGTATGAATTTAAAAAATGAATTTTTAAAGCATTCTTTATCCTATTGAAAGCAGAAATGGCTAGTAATACCATGTAAATGTGACTCTATTTTTATAAAGCCTTGCAAAGTGTGTTTTTAAATCCAACCTCATGGGTTAAATGGGAAAAGTTCAGGGACTGAGGACGGTTTAACAACTCGACTGTTTTTTCTCTCTCATCGCCTGATGCTGATGAGGATTTCCAGGATACCTCCAGCTGCATTATCAAAGAGAAAAATGATAAATAAATTTGCACAAAGGATCAATGATACATTGAATCATTTAGAGATCAGTAACAATTTTTTTCTTACAACTGCATCTCAAAAGCAAAACTTCATAGGTATATGTTTGATTTTAACAAATTTCTGTTAATGGCTTTCATGATGTTTAAATGAAATTAAAGCAAGCTTAAGAAAGAACTTCTCTCAGAGCATGATAGTCATTGATTTTGCATCTTATTTCCTGGTAAACATAAGCATTGGTACATGTACTTCTGTTATGGAAAAACTTTCACAATCTAATGTGAGCTTTTTCAGGATTTCCTGAAGTTACAATGCCTTCATCAATTTCAAAAGTTCTTCAATTCTACAAATGTCCTCCTCTGGTAAATTGCATTCAGAAATGTTCTCATCTGCACCCTAGGGAAACAATCTTCAAACCAGGATACACTTACCCTTGGGGGTACACAAGACTTTTTAAGGGTTTTGTGGTCAAGGAATCAATTTTTGCAACTTGTACTTTCATAGGTACTCCTTAAAATGTGCCTGCCTGCAGTCAAGATAGGAGACCATTTTCTTTTCCACTTTTCCTTGTACAGTTTCCCCTTACCCACTTACAAAAGAAAGGCGTGCTAGCCCCCTTCATTTAAGATGGTGGCTCATTGTTTCTGGGGTATCAAATCCTCTGGGGTACAAAAGAACAGTTGAAGACATTCAAGCCATCAAATCTTTAAATAAGTGACTTCATTTAATGATGCCTTTTACTAATTTATACATATTTCTGATGAAAGAAAAACTTGACTTTAAAAATTAATTTAAATTTATTTAAATTAATATTATATAAAAAATAATTTAAATTAATTTAAATTAATTTAAAATTATTTTAACCCTTTTTAGAATGTTTCAATTTCAGATATTGTATACTAAAGAATGAGGGATGAGAGTGACAACACGCTCATGTAACAACATCATCTTTGATAAAGACCGCATCGCTCTGAGGGAGAAGACATGAGGACCAAGCAAAGAGAATGTCAGTCAGCAATACTCAGAAGCATTACTGAAGGAACAGTACTGAGGAGCAGTACTAAGGGGTAGTAGTGAAAGGTAGTACTGAGAGTTAGTACTGAAATACAGTTCTGAAGGGCAGTACTAAGGGATAGGGCTAAGAGGCAGTACTTAGAGGTAGTGCTGAGGGGTAGTGTTGAGATGCAGTGCTGAGGGATAGTGCTGAGGGGCAGTATTGAGGGGTAGTGCTGAGGGGCAGTACTGAGAGGTAATCCTGGGGGCAGTACTGAGGAGTAGTGCTGGGGGCCAGTACTGAAGGTGCCAGAAACTTTTACATGTAGCTTTACAGCAAGCTCCTGGCAAAGCTGTGTGTTCCAGCTATCTTTCTATCCACTTATACCTGCTTATCTTAGAATTCATATTTGGAAGTGATTTAGTTGTCAGAAGGATGCACATTAACACACTTATTCAAACTGAAGCGAGTTAGGCTTTCTGAGAAGAAGTAAGTAGGATTCATCTAACCTGCTTGACAAATCAGATTTTCTGGTTAGGTTGAATGGTGGATATTTTTTAACTGAATAAACAGTGGAGCACCAGGTTTCAATGAAAAATATTTTTAAAGCAAATAAACATATTTTGTACATTGCCAAATGTGTGTTGGGATTAATATCTTTATTTTTTAGCTATTTCTGCAAAAACAATATTGATTTAAACAGGAGCCTGTAAGTCAGAGAGATAGGTATGGTTAAGGGCTATTTCATTGCACTTCTAGAGCCTTTTTCTTATAGATCCCACAGGCCAAGGAAGTGGATTGCTAATGATTGGTCAACAGATACTCTTTATGTGAAGTGGTTTCCATATATTTGCTTTCAACAAACAGAAGGAGAATACTAGCTGAGTCATCAGCTGAGAGGACTTATCACAAGGACTAGTTGCCTCACCAGCTGACAGAATCATTAAAAATAGTTGTTGATCACAGTAGGATTTATTTGGCATATAATCCAGAAGGAATCCAAAAATTGGGTGGTATTCTTATAATAATTCCATGAATTTTTCCACTTCTTTACATATGTGAACAAGACATCCTGGGACCAATGTATAATTCTTTTAAGGTACTAGAATTGATACTGAAGACTGTCTTGGTATACGAGTAAATAATTTTCATCTACAAATATGTTAACTAATTTTTAAAAGCACAAACTGCTGCTAGTAATTATTATTACTACCAACACCACTAGCAATAATAGCAATAATAATAAAATGATGGCAATAATAAGTCAACATAGAATAAATCTAATCCTCTCTGACTTATGGTCAGAGGAAATAAGATAATTAATGTACATGCTTACATGGTGGAAGTTTCGCAAACTTAATTTTTCGACCCCGTATGTAATTTTTTAACAGAGAAGAATGACAGGGTGACCAATAAAAGACTTTTCAGCACAGAAATATATTACATGAAAAACAGTTTCTGTGAGATATGTAGAATTATAATAAATTTCAAAGAGAAAAGTAACAGTGTAAAATTTCAACTATTTAAGAACTTATGTATGTTTTCAGTGGTTCAGTGGATGATGGTTAGTGTCAAATTAGCATGGTAATTAAATCCAATGCATGCATTTGAGTGATAATGTGAAAATTTCATTTAAAATCATGAATATTCATAAATCTCAAGAACTTGCACTTTCACAGTTAATTTATGATGAAAAATTTAGAGTGCCAACCTAAAAATATGCAATGGTATATATTTTTTTTCAAATTTCTTTTAGGGAGCACATCATAAACCATTTTGAAGATCACTGACTTAGGCTATGGGTACATGATCCCTTTTTTTGGATTCCAAATGCTTCAAAGAATATTTGGGCAATAGTTAAAAGTATTTGTGTCAGCCATTGGGAGAGTGGGTGTATCATGTGCTGTGAGCAGCACTCTGACATCAGAGCCAGAGGTTCACGTTCTGGCGTACAGTGTCACTTGCAGGCTGTGTGATGAGAGGCAAGTTAGCTAACCTCTCGTCCTGTTCCTCGCTGATCCGATGATTGCAGCAGGGACAAGAGAGGGTTACATTAGACAACATACGTCAAATGTCCAGGATACAAGTGTCACTCACATAGAGTGGCTACTAAAAAATCCATCAAATCTGCTCAGAGTTTCTCTATAAAAAGGTCATATTTTGAGTTTTAAGGGTCAATTTTAATAGTTTTAATTTTCACTTTTCTTGGAACACTAGATAGTTTCTCATCTGATTCCCATTTTTTGTGCACAGTCATCTCTAAAACAAAAGTGCTGGAAAGGGATACTACACTGGAATTTTGTTTTTAGCTTAGAGACAGTTACCAAAAATAAGGGAAAGAAACTTGGAAAGGTGTTGTAAGATGCTTCATTATAGCCTGAAATACAAACATTAAAAAGAAAAAAATTACCTCACATTGGAATTGCCAGTAACAAACACGCAGTTTTTAAAAATGGATACCCTTCAAACTGTGAAACGAAGTGTGGTATGAGCTAAAGTAACTCAGATAATTGAGACCTTTGAGAACAAGGAGCAAGTCTTCTGCTGCCTGCACAACGGGCAGCCCTGACTTTCAGAAGAGAATTATACCTTGGTCAATAAAGTAAAGGTGAAAGATATTTGTGCAATATGGGAAGGAGCCCTTGCTCCATGCCATTTCACCTAGGAACTGTGAATCAGACCAGCAGCCCATTGGTGTGAGGGCAGGCCTGGAACATGCAGCCAACAATTCTCAAATTCTAGCAAAAGGACCGCTTCATGGACTGTGTAAATGCCTGACCACTGCAGTGTACACCTGAAGCTGAACCTGAATAATAATGAATGTCAACTATAATTTTATATATATAGTCACATCCTATATATAATTTTATATATATAGTCACGATATATATATGTATATAGTCAGAGGATGTGGAGTACAGTGGAGGGAATAGAGTCAATGGAATTGTAATAGATATATATGATATCAGAGAGGCAACAAACTGGGGGTAGGGGTTATCTCTTTGTGAGGGGTGAAGTGTCTAACTATTACATTGTTTTGTACACCTGAAATTAATAAATAAGGAAAAAGAAAAAAATTACAGAATTGTGTGTATGTAACTCATGTGACTCCTAGCTTCCTCTGATTGGAGTAGAAAAACAATGGAAGTGGAAGAGTTTCAACTGTCACTCCTCAAGGTCAGAGAGTGAGCCTTATTTGTTTCTTTGTTTCCAGATCTAACTCTGGTATAGTTTACTTAGGAAGTGCCTTCTTACTAAATGTTTGTTGAACTACCCTGATCCTCCAGCTGACCACAGGAGGAGCTAGCGTCAGCCACACTCACATTTTGTTTTTTTAAAGCCACAACCCAGAATTCCTGCCACTTCCAGTATTCTTTTCCCAGTGAATGTATTCAGAGAAAATTAGATTGTAAACAGGCAATCAACTAGTTTGTATGCATTTTTAGGGACACAACTGAAATTACTTATTCATAAACCAAATGTAAGTGTCATTTAGTTATTGCCTTAATTCACTTCAAGGCCAAGTGCAGGCAAGATCACAAAACGCGAAGATCCTTAAAAACCAAATAGCCCTGGAAGAAAGTCAGAGCTCTGGCACTTAATTATTGGACTAATTACTTAACCTCTGACCTCAGTTTTTTCACCAGTAAGTTAGAGATAATAACTCTCTTGAAGAATTTCTATTTTATCTTATTTTTATTTTTAGACAACATTCTTCATGAGGTACTCACACACTAATCCAGTCTGATGACAAAATATCCATTAAACAATAGATATCAATGGATGCCAAGGCCTGTAGGCATTTCCATTAGGAATCACCTACTCCTACTAGACACCTCTTGAAGAATTTTTATAAGGATTTAAGGTGAAGCCTAACATACAGCAGCCACTTAAATAATAGATTAGTATTAAATGTCCTAATTGTTTGTGAGAATGTGTTAAGATGCACAGTCTGCCTCAGAAAAAAAATATTGGCCAAATGACTCCAGTCATGAGTGCTCTGAGCAAATGTAAGTTATATCTCCATATATTGAACGGGTCTATGAGATCATCAAAAAGTTTAAGCTATGTGCTCACTTCATTAAAAATTATTCAGAAGACGGTTTCATTCAAGTACAACTTGATAAAACTTGCTGACAAAAAAAATCAATATGATACATTTTAATGACATTGTTTTATGATCTATTACCATGTATCCATTTATGTAAGAGCACCACTTGTGCAAGTTGGGACACACATCTGTTTTAACAAGTTTAAATTGTCTCTAAAGACAGGGTATGGTGATTGAATGTTGGACGAAGAACATTGCTTCTGATTTTTAAAAAATCAGAAAATAAAGGTAAATGGTGAAGGCTCTCTTAACTACTGAGTATATTCCTGGCTGCACATGAGAATGTTTAGGGAAATTACCATTTTGCCAGCCAAGACAGGGGTAGACAACTCTTCTAACCAGCTGGAAATTCTGTTTTTAAAATGTTCTAAATTTGCTCCTCATGGCATTTTACTTTAGGTGCTAAATTTCAAATATTTGAATTTTCAAGTGAAAGAGGATGGTTTTTCATTAAGTTTGGCTTTCACCCTTGGTCAAAAAAAAGTGAGCTAAAAAGACTAATGGGAATTTACTTCATATTTAGAGAAATGGCACTTTTATCTGTGCAGCTCAAAAAACTTGATTTTTTTTATTTTATTTTACAAATAAAGCAATGATTTCTAAGGCTGTTGCAACTGATTATTGACCTGCTATTTTCTTCCCAGGATGCTTTTCTGAATTTGAACTACACCATTGTTTCATCAGTAAGGAAACAAACAAAGAAGTAACAAATAAAGCCATTACGTGATTCAAAGTTGCCACAAATAGTAAACAGCTATTTGGTTTATTGCCATATATCAAGCTTAAAACTCTGAGGTGGAGAAAATGTATAATGAAAGCACAAAGAGTAAACTAGGCTGCTGACTTACCCACATGGTTTAAAGATTAGCCCTTATGTCAACACCCAGATGTTTAGAATCCTGGGAACATCTGAGAGCCTCATTCTACCTGTCACCAAATAGAGGCACCTTCCTCTCATATTTCATCACATGACCCACATGTTTTTTAGCGTTATATATATTTTTTGTCATATTAGACAAGAATTTAGCTAAATAATAAGTGGATAGTTAAAAATCAAACAAATTTTATTCTTTGTTAAAGTATTTGAATAATACATGCAAGTCTGTTTGATAGTGGCTTGGAAGGATGACCACTGAAGTTTATATGTTGGTATTATCTAGAAATAGTAACGAGAAACCAGCACACCTTCCATTAGCACCAGCAGGTTAATGCACACACATAGTCTTCTTTAGGAAATAGGAGAAGAGTCAGTCCCTGGAATGCTTGATTCAGAAGCAAAAGCTCCTGCAAAATGATTATGTAAATGGAGGTAATGTCAACACTACAGTCACATCCTACTGATCCACTGATACAGAAAAATAAATAAATAAATAAGTAACAGTGCCACAGGAAGATTTCCAGAATTGTGGTAGACTCGCTTATTTAAAAATCCTGTGCTCCTTCAGCACTTAGACATGCTGCTGGATAAAGGAGCCTTCAAAATCTTAGCTCATCGTTAAGCAAAGCAAGGGGACTCCTCATAACCCAAAAGGAAATGGAAAGTAAAAATCAGAACAGTATGAGTAGATGCCAACTGAGTTCTTCAGATTTCCCAGTGCTGGTGATCAAAGTGGTTTAGGTTTATTGGTTCCACAAGGATTAACTGCAAGACCTTGGCCTCAGAGAGGTGCGGGTTGGAAGTGATCCTTCACTGACCCCTATTAAGGGCTGTGAAAGAAAATAGAAAAAAAATTCAGTCTATAGGCATTTACAGTCTTTGCCCAGAGTTAAGGTGGAGCTAGAGAAACCTTGGAAGAGAATTTGTATCTATGGGCATGTCTTCATTTTAACTGAAGTTTTACTTTATCTGTATGGTCCACGAACCTCCAAACTGAGAACACGAATTCTTCCAGGTTGGTAATATTCCAGGGACACCTTTCAGAAGCAAATGCAAAGCATTTTTAGAGGAACCCAATTTTAACCCATTCTGTGTGGAATCTCCACACAAAAATTAATTAGATATACTTTAAGTTATTACTGAATGATTTGACTTCATGGACACCAATGGTTATCAACTTTCGTTAAATCCCAACACACCTGTGGGAAGCAACAGGCTTTCTTCAGCAAATTCTACCAAAGCAATAAATCTCAATAAGGGTAAAGTGGCTTCACATCTTTGGATGGGCAGTGGAATGGAGAGAGCCTCAGAGTTTGAAACACATGGGTGCACGTGCGCGCGCGCACACACACACACACACACACACACACACACACACACATCTAATTCTGATATCCCCCCTCTTCATGAACCACTGATTAAATATTTAATATGAAACAAGAGTTCCTGGAAATTAAATTGGGAGAAATATCCTGAGTTCACAGATGCCATCTTTCTGTTTTCTTTCTTTCTTCCTTTCTCTCTTTACTCTCCTCATTTCCCCATCCTTCCTTTTTTCTTTTTAAAATGTATGTGAGCAACTATGAAACAAGTGCTTACTGGATTTATTTCCTATCAGATTAAATTTCTTATTAAACACGACACAAAATGATAGCAATGGCTACAGCAGTGGAAAAGTTCTGCTATTTCCCCACCGTTTAAACCTTTGTTTATTTGAAAAGAGGACGATGTCAAAATCTAGGCCTTGGTTAAATCCATGGCAAAACTAGTTAGCCTACCCTGGCTCATTATGTGGAAAGGCATCTTTTATTCCTTTTCTTCTTCCTTTCTTTCTCCTCTTCTTTTTCTAACTAACTTCATCAGAAGTGATTCTAAGGCAACTGATAAGTTGATGAGGAAGTTGTAAATATAAAAACAGAGGTGAAGAGGGCCGGCCCAGTGGCTCAGTTGGTTAAGAGCTCGCTCAAGAGTTTGAGCTCTGAGCAACAGCGGTTCGAGTCCCAGCCCGAGCTGAGCAGCCGCTGAGCTGCCAACAGGTAGCAGGATGGCTCAGCTAAAAAAAACCAAAACAGAGGTGAAGAAAGCAAATAGAAGCTAAATGTGAGACTGGCACACAGAACATGTAAAGTTAGTTCTCAACCTTCAGGTAGCTCACAACACTCCCTCCCGCTTTCGCAGGGAATCAGAATAAAGCGTGTGGATGGAAACAAAATCAAGGTCCATTGCCAGGCGTAGATCTGAAGCAACTATTCTGGAAAACGTAACTCAAATGTGACCGGCAACCTGAAGACATCTCTCCTATGCCCACATTAAAAAGAGCTTAGCTCTTCCTTGCTTTCACCAAAAGTAAGTCAAACTCCACAGTTAACTGGTAAACACTTTAGATGTTATTAAAGATTTTTTGGGAGACTGAGAAAAGTGACTTTGTAGCCATAAACACAACTTAAGGTAAGTCCTCTTTAGAACATACATTTGCTCCTGCAAAAATCCTCTTCTATACCAACCACCACAGCTCACCCTCAGTGCAACATCAGGTACCTCTGTGATTTTCCCAGTCATTTCCAGCATGGTCTTAAGCTCTGAGGACAGTGTGGCACCTAACAGGTGGTAGTAACCACCAGGGTGCAGGGTGTAGTAGCATGAATCTTAATCTTAATTGCATCCTGGTATCTTGAATCTGGCATTGTGTTGTGCCTACATATGGCAATGTCTGGTAATGTTCTATTTTCAGTAGGTGCCCTGTCAATCAAAATCAGCATATCTTTCTTCCAAACCTCTAAGGCATGGCACTGAGATAGTACTGTGGGAGATTCAAAGAGGTATTTGGCCAAAATATACTAGGTGGCCCATGGTATTTTCATAGCCAAAATATGCTGTCTCTCCTCATTTTTCTGGAAATAAATACAACAGATGGTTGGTAGAAGAAACTAAACTACATTTCTAGCTCTCCTTGGGGTTTGTTTAACTTATCTTTTCAAAACAAATACTTGTGCTATGTTTACTTGCCAACAGAGAAATGCCTGAATTCATATTCCTTTTCCTATTTGCAGAAGACATAAATGTCAAAAAGGTTGAGATAATTTTCCAGGTGCTTCGAAAAGCCTGTTATCAAGAAAATCCCCACATTATAAATTATACATGAAAAGATACAGAAATAAAATGCTTCTGAGGAAACAAACTAAGTTAATGAAAGAAAATTCGCTTTATATCTTATCTGAGATAAAAGGCATGACCCCATTTTGGGAGAAAGCAGTTGAAAATCTACATGTGAAGTCACAGCATCAAAATGTAACATTCTTGACAAAAACAAATTTCAAATGGTATTCTAAAACTACTCCAGAAAATTCAATCATTCTGAACATTTGATAAAACTCATGTGAGGTATTGTGATATTTTGGGAATCCATTAAAATTTTTTAGGAAAAAAATGTGGTTGACAGGAATCACATTTTAAACTTGCAACAAGGCTACAGTAGAGATGAATAAAAGCAGAGAAATGGTTTAGAGATAAAAATATTATAAATGGAAAATACAACATATTTAGCATGATTTCTTACTGTAGAAATCTTTATGATAATCGGGACAACTCAATTTTGTTGTTGATTTTAGAATAAAGAGCTACATCATACCTTTTAATGGGAAAAGATGTTATGACCACATTTTTAAATGGGCTATACTTTTTAAAATATAAATGCTAAGAAACTAGCTCTTAATAGAAATTTATCAAATGCTTTAAAATTTCATTTTTGTGAAGATGTATGATGTGCCAGATATTTCCAATGTATAATTACATTTAACTTTCACCCTATATTGTGAAGTATCATCACTTCTATTTTAAAGATAACAAAAACTGAGGCTCAGAGAGGTTATGCAACATGTCTAAGGCAGGATTTCAGTGAAGATCTAGAAACTTCCAAGACCATAGCTAGTTTAATTACAACATAAACTCAACATCGAAGCGGGTATGCTTTTCAGGTTCATTTTTTTATTGGGCACTAGATTTAGTTCTTGCAAAGTGTTGTTCCAGTTTTTTGGTTGGTTTGTTTGTGTGGGGTGAGAGAGATTCTAAAACTCTTTGAAGTGCATTTATTCTTTTTAGATTTTTTTTTAACTTACCAAAAAGTGACTTGATCTTTTACCCAAAGATCCGGGGAATAATTTTCATTATCTTTAAACTTTAATAGTTGTTTTTTAGGGTGTGTCTCAAAATCAATTGTTTTTTGAGTATGTCTATTCTCCCATGTCTACTGTGGGCCCTTTTAACATTTATGTTCAGGTCTTTTCTTCCCAGAGCTTTTTTTTTTTTTTTTAAGCATAATTTTAAATATTAGTTGAGTTCAGTGCTTGTTTTTTCCTCTCAGGGACTCTATGGTAGATTGTCTTATCCATATCTGTCATTTTACATTTTAATGTTGTTTACCTGTTTCTTTTTGTGTGTGTGTTTCTATTGGGTTGTCAGAAAAGTCATGACGCATGTTTGCGACATATGGCACTAGTTCATTTTTGGAAGTACTAGAGTCATTCGCATCTATGTTATTGCTATGTCATTTGACAGCTGATAGTTCTAGCTTCACTCTAAAAAAAAATGAGCATCTGGTTGAGTTTTGGAGATTTTACAACAAGTTGAAGATGGAAGACTGAACTGTGCGTTTTTGCCATGTTTTACTGTTTTACTTCCATAAAGGGAAGAATGCACGTCAAGCTTGTGAAAAATTGCATAAAGTTTATGGCGACAATGCTCTACAAGAACGTCAGTGCCAACGATGGTTCACGAAATCTGAGCTGGTGATTTTTATCTCAACGATGCTCCTTGGTCAGGCAGGTCCACCGAAGTTGATGATGACTAAATTAAGGCATTGATCGAGTCAAACCCATGTTACACGACACCAGAGATTTCAGAAACATTGAACATCCATCATTCAAGCATTCACGACCACTGAAGAAGCTGGGACACGTAAGCAAGCTCGATATTTGGGTTCCACATGAACTCAAAGAAGTTCATTTGATGGCGTATATAAACATCTGCAATACGCTCATTAAACGTGAGGAAAACGATCCTTTTTTGAAGTGACTGATAACTGGTGATGAGAAGTGGATTGTTTACAACAATGTGGTGCGCAAACAGTTTTGGTCCCGACGTGATGATTTGCCTCAAAGGACATCGAAAGCAGACATTCATCTGAGGAAGGTTATGCTCTCAGTGTAGTGGGATTTTAAAGGTGTCGTGTTTTTTGAGCTCCTACCAAGGAACCAAACAATCAATTCGAATGTATACTGTTGGCAATTGGACAATTTGAATGAATCCATCATCCAGAAACGTCCAGAGCTTGTTAATTGTAAAGGAGTTGTGTTCCATTGCGACAACGCAAGACCACACACAAGTTTGATCACCTGTCAAAAATTACTGGAGCTTGGATGGGATGTGATGCCACACCCACCATACTCGCCTGACCTTGTGCTGTCAGGCTTCCATTTGTTTCTCTCTCTTCAAAACTCCTTGCGTGGTATAACGTTCAGTTCAGATGAGGCTGTAAATCAGCACCTTGTTCAGTTTTTTGCCGATAAAAACAGGTCCTTCTATGAACGAGGAATTATGAAGCTCACTGAAAGATGGCAAAAGGCTATTGAACAAAACAGGCAATACGTCATTGATTGATCTTTGTTCTTTATATAAATAAATAACTGAAAAACAGACAAAATACGTCATGACTTTTCCGACAACCCAATATTTTCATGACTTTTCTCAATGTCCATTATTATATTATTAGTTGATTCTATTCTCCTTGAATATTTTTAATTAGTGTTCATTTCTGATATGGCATTGTATTGTTCCTAATTAATTAATTTATTTATGTATTTATTTATGAAATTAGTCAAGACTTACCCCTCATATTTCTTTTTCTGTTGTTCATTTTTGTGCTGAGCATTTGAGTTTTCATTCAGGGCATTCTTTCATATCTGATAATGCTTTTGATGATATTTAACTCATGCTGGAGTGTTGTATTACAGCTTTCCTCTGCTTTATATTTGATTTTTGGTTCTTTGTGTAGGCTTTTGGTTTTTACCAAACCATTAATAACAGTTATTTCCCTTCAAGGGGAGTGAATTTGAATGGCTTATGAGGTTTCTTAGTTAAAAAGTGCTGTCTTCTATTGGTGCACAGAAGTTTAGTTTCTATAATATGTGGCCTTTTTTTTTTCGACCAATAGGTTTTGTTGTTGTCGTTCCTTGTTTCCAGGATATGCTTTAACTTATGTGGAACTCTTCACTTTCATTGAGTGCTCCTTGCATGGGTGGGTCGGCGAGTCATTTCACTCTTTTGAGATTTCTTCCCATAGCTGCCCCTCAGGTTTGCACACTTTCAAGCTTCTTGCTTTCTATGCCCAGGTGGCAATTCTCTACTGTCCAGGTCTTACCTGTTGTCAGTATTTCCTCCGCAGGGTGAGACCTACCTCTATGGGTGATTTCTATCTGGCTTGCACCACTGTTGCCCACTGCAGCCTCCCCTGCTCTGTGTGGTCTTCACCTGACTTCCTGTTCTCCCAGGGCCTCTGGAGCTGGCTCTGCTGGTTTAGGTATTCATTTCTCCATTCCCATGTAAAATGACATTTGTAATAGTCCTTGTGTCCTTGTTACACAATGGCCATGGGCTTACATCTCTATGTTCTTTGGAATTGTGTGGAAATTCAGAGTTTGAAACTACAACATAGAAATGTTTATTCTAATTTTATATGTTCTTACATATTTTTATCTATAAAATCTGTCAAATTGTGAAAATGCACACTAAAGAAATCCCATTGTCATTGCTGTTTTATCTGGTCTTAATGTATTTTCAAAGTTTTTCCTCGGTGAATATTGTTATGTTGTTTGGTACTACAGGGGAGGAAAAAGTTTCCCTTGACCTTCTTAGGATCCCTGGGTCTTAAAATTAAACTGACAAAGACAGATGAACTGGGGAAAAGCATACACATTGTATAAAATTTTTACATGTATATGATAGCCTTCACAAAGGTATGAAGACCTGAAGAAGTGAGCAGAGGAGGAAGCTTTTCTACCTATTAGACAAAAGAAACAATACGTTTGTGAAAAATTGACAAGACAAAGAGGTTTGGTCTATGGGTAGTGAGTAAATGGTGAAGAAATAACAAAATTTTTTATACAGACTTCTCGGCCCTAACTTCCTTGTGTGTGATGATGTGGATAACTCCTTTCCTCCAGGCACAGGGAGGTTGCCTCTCACGTGGGAGATTTATCTCCTGCTGTCAGGGAAGGTGATGGGGGGGTGGGAAGGTGCGGGGGGTCAGAGTGACCTTCCTGCTTCTGTCATTTTCTCATACTTCTTCAGCTCAAGGTGTTCAATATGCCAAGATGCCATATTTTGGGGTAGCATGTCCTGAATCCCATCAGTACACACAATATTATGACTACTGCATTTTCTTTGGGGATGATCATTTCTGTCAATTTATAATTTTTGTCACATTTAACAGCTTTGGCCTCAAATTCTGCTTCTCTTGATATTGCTACCACTATTTCTGATCTCTTATGATCTGCATTTTCCTGGTAACTCTGACCATCACTCCATTTTCAAATCTTCTTTGTTACTTTACATTACATGGGTCTTAGGAACGACATAAAGCTGTATTTGGCTTTGGATACAAATATGAGATTCTCTAATTTTGAAAGAAAAATCCAGCCACACACATTTAGTATAATAATTTATACCTGTGCTTTTATTTCTACTATATTATTTTGCCAGTTTGCTTTTGTTAACTTTTGTTTGCTCAAACATTATCATCGCATTGTTTTTGCCTCGCTTGATCCAAATTATCTCAAGCTTCAGCCACTTCACCTCCCCATTTTCACTCTTTCAATTCAGTCTCCATACAGCAGCCAGAGAAATATCTTAAACATTTAAACCAAATCAGATCAGTCCCCTGCTAAAACATTTTACATACCACATCTTGCATCGTAATAAGATGCAGATACAAATTTTCTCCTTGCTGACTTGCCAACCTCCACCCATTTTTCTTTTTTGCTGATTTACTCT
>NW_017731775.1:4538-31871 GCF_001890085.2 Hipposideros armiger | reverse complement strand
AATCTGAACATCAGTATTAAACAAATGGACTTAATTGATATTTATAAACACAACATGTGATAACTGCATAAGGCCCATTCTTTTCAAGTACAATAAACGAAATCTTCTCTTCCTCCTCCCCTTCCTCCTCTCCTCCCCTTCGTCCTCCTCCTCCTCCCCCCTCCTATTCTTCATCTTCCCCCTCCTTTTCCTTCATCTTCACTATTTCTTTAAAGTGCTAAACTCATTTGGGGTAGATTTAGGAACTTTCCCTTAACTGATTTTGGAAGCTTTTTCTCTACCTCTTCAACTGACAAGCTCCTTTCAACCCTCAGTCTTGGAATAGATGTCACCTTCCTTGACAGTGTCTATAACATCAATTATTTATTTCTTCCAGAGCAATAGGTGGTAAACAAATAAATAAAATAATTATAAATTGTGAGGTTAAGGGTGCTAAAACATAAGCTTTATGAGGCCAGGGGCCGCTTTTGGCTAATTTAGCATTATATCATATTAAGCATGCAAATATTTATAGAATGTAAATATAAATGTACACTGTGTTTGCAACGATATAAAATAAATACTTAAAACTCTGCCATCACCCCCTCTATATTTTATCATATCCTCTTTCTCCTCTCTCTCCTCCAATCTGTTGTTACTGTAATTACTCTTTGGCGATTTATTCTTAGTTGCAAAATCCAATAGCCTTGTTACTGTGTCTCTCTTACTGTATCTCTCTGCTGCCTTTTAGTGTTGACCACTCCTTCCACCTTGAGAACATGGACTCCAGTGCCAGACTGCCTCAGTTTGAATCCCAGCTCACCTACTTAGCAGCTGTGTGACATTGGGGAGTTTACTTACATACTTTGCTTCAGTTTCCTCACCTGTAAAATATGACTAGGTTTGTTATGAAAATTAAATATGCTAATATATGTGAAGTCTTCCAAGAGTGCTGGCCACATAAAAAGTACCATATATGTTAGCAATTGTGGTGATTGTTCTTTTATACTCTGTGCCGGCAGGCTTACTTGATTCTCCTCACACTCGTGATTGGTCCCCCTTGTCTCCTTCCTGTCATCATCCTTCTGTACTCATCACCTGCCCCTCTAAAGTTTGCCTTTCCTCATCTCCAAAATGCTTTCTCTGGGTAATCTCGTCTACTCTTCTGTTTTGGCCACCACTTCTTAGCATCTGAATATCCCTAGGACCTAAGTCGAAACATACCTAAATATGTTATCTTTATCATGAATTTGCTTCTCAGTTACTAGACATATGGCAGCCTTCCCTTGATTCTTTTTTACCCTTGCTCCATATCTAACCCTGCATTTACTCTTGCCGATATTATCACCCAAGGGTCTCATGAACTCTTCCTCTGCATCTCTCATCTCATTAGCTTCCCACCGTCAGGAATATGTCCTCGGATCCATTCTTTACAATCCATCTTTCGCAAAATTTCTAGAGTGATCTATTGAAACCCCAGAGTTCATTTATCCTTTTCCTAATGGGCACGCTTCAGCCTCCTAACATGACAGTGTCAAGGTCAAGTTCCTCGTGTGGCATTTAAAGCCATTTATGATATTTCCTAGTGACCTCTCCAGTCTCATCTTTTAAACTCATTACATCAATTTTCTTTATGGTCTATAAATACCATCTCACTATCGATTTTTTTAATGCTGTCCTCTCTGCCTGAAATGACATCCCCTCTATCTTCCCTTCTACTTAGTCTCTGCTAGCTAACTCCAATCAGCTCAGTGCTTACCTTCTTCAGGAATCTTTCCTTAACCTACTGTCTGGCTGACCTAAGGATTCACTTCTGAGCTCCCTTAATTCCACATGTTAGCATTCCTAATATTGTTTGACTTATGAACTATCGCATAATAACATAAACTTATAGGCCCTATTAGAAGATTGATTATATATAATAGAGAAAGTTTTAGATTTAAAGGTTTTATTTTAGACCAATATGATATTAAAGATTTTATTACAAAGTTCATTTAATAAAATCTTTAGTATTTTTGCGGTATTGAAGCAAATTTTGATTTTCTTTTTTAATAAATTATCAGTATTTTTAATTTATTGCAAGTTAATGAATAAAAAAGCATGGTTAGTCATAACTAAGTTAAAATTATATTAGAGTGCTTGGTATGGGAATAAAATATATGTAACAGTGTGGACTGAAATTTTAAATGGATTCAAACTCTCAAGGTCAGAAATTTTTATTTTGTTCTAAAAATAATCTTTGTGATTTATTACTAAATGATAAGCTAAAAGACTATCAGGAGATACTCTGTGCAAGCAGTTCTCTTCTAATATGACACAGAAGGTGTGAATAATACTTTTTCTAAATAAATGAAAAATATAATTCATATAATTTTATCTTTTTAAATTTTGAAAAACTTATTAAAACATCTTGGTGTGCTATAGAAAAAAGTTTGAGAAGACGTAAACTTAAAAATCTGTTAAAAATAATCTAGAGTCAGATTTGTAAAACTTCTATCTTTCCATCCAAAAACATCACAACACCTAACATCAGTTGATGAAAATTATCAACTTATAAATTCAAGTAGCCCAGCTAGCTCAAAACACGACCAAGAATTCCACACTTAGGCACTCAATAGTCAAACAGCTGAAAAAAAAGTAAAGGATATTTTGAAAGCAGCTAGAGGACAGGGGATAGAAACACATTATATACCAAAAGCAAAAAATAAAGTATGAATAATTTCTAATAATAAACTGTGGAATCAAGAAAACTATGGAATAATACTTATAAATATTTTACTTGAAAGAAAAAAAAAGCCCAGAATTTTATGTTCAATAAAAATACCCTACAAAAATGTGGATGAATAGTACAAAAAAATTTTTTGGATAAACAAAGTTTAGAGAATTTGTCACTAATGATCTGTGCTATACAATATGTAAAAATGTTTGTCAGGTTTAAGGGAAATTAGACCAGATGAAAACTTGGTTATACATAAATTCACAAAAAGCGCTGAAAATGGAAAATAAGTAAATATATATATAAAATTATTTTTCCTCTTGTAATTTCTTTATTAGACAATTGTTTATTTAAAACAAAAGAATAGCATGTAGGGCATGTTTGTTTTATATATATATATATATATATATATATGTATATATATATAACATATATACACTATATAATATATATAAAACAATGTATATATATTATATAATATAGAAAATTAAAGAAAAACACAAAGCACATAGCATAGAGGAATATATAAAAAGAATTTTACTGTTTTAAGGTTAGTTTTTTTATGTAAAAATGAAAAGTATAAGGAGGAAAATAAGTACAAATGATCAGGCATGAAGTGTAAAGTGACACAATATTAATCCTAAATATGATATAAGTTAAGGATGACTGTTTTTATTCCTTATAGCAACTGCCAAAAATAAACAAACAAGACATACCTAAGAAAGTAAAAGAAGAAACAAAAAGGAATACTAAAAAGTATTTGATTAACCCCAGAATGTATTAATGCATTAAAACAGCAGCAAAACAACAATAATTAAACCAGGAGACAAATGGGAATCAAACAGATGATATATTTAAACCCAACTATATCAATAATAACTAAATGTCAATTAACTAAGCCCTACAATTAAATTGCAGATATTGTTAAAATTGATTTATAAAAACAAGACCCAACCTTATGTTTTCTAAAAGAAGCACATTAAATATAAAAACATAAACAGGTTAAAAGTTAAAGGGTAAAAAAAGACACACACTGAAGTTAAGAAAGCAGAGATAACCATATTAATATCAGAATAGTGCTCTTTGAGAAAAAAAGTTCTACCAGGAATAAAAAGGGATATTTCATAGTAATAAAAAAAAATCATTCATCAGGAAGATACAACAATGGTAAATGTATGTGCAACTAATGACAAAGGTTTAAAATTCATAAAGGAAAACTGACAGAAGTAATGGGAGGGATAGTCAAATCTGTAATCAGAGTTAAATATTTTAAAAACCCTCTCAGTAATTTATAGACCATTGGACAAAAATAAAGACACAGAGAATCTGAACATCAGTATTAAACAAATGGACTTAATTGATATTTATAAACACAACATGTGATAACTGCATAAGGCCCATTCTTTTCAAGTACAATAAACGAAATTTGTATATCCAAACAATGAAATTCTGTGCAACAATTAAAAGCAATTGTGCATACAATAACTTGGAAGAATCTCAAAATCATTATGATGAATGAAACAAGGCAGATACAGAAGAGTTCACACTGGGTTCTATTTATATGAAATTTTAGAACACTAATCTATAGTGATAGAAACCAGAATACTGATTGCTTAGGATAGGGGTGGGGCTCATGGGCTGCAAAGAGGCATGAAAGAAGCCTTTTGGTGATAGAAGTGTTCTATATCTTGATTGTAGACATGTTAAAAAGTGTATTTAACAACATTTATTGAGCCATACAAATAAATTGGATTTATTTTATTATATATAAGGTATTCCTCAATATTTATTAAAAACATATTCAATAATGAATAAACACAGCTCAAGACTATAAAATAGTCAAAACCTATTCTGAACTGAATGGTTAAAAAAAATGAGGAAAATATTAACACATTATGTACTTCTATGAATCTGTGCACAATCTCCCAGTATCCTCTCAGACACTATCAAGCTGCATTCTTTTAAATGGAAAAAAATTAATTTGTGCACTAATTGCTTTTTTAAAAACAGAATTGTCATGATAGCCCCCACCCCCATGAATGCTTCATGAATGTCTAGGAAATTGTGTATCATCACTTGGGAAATCCTGCTTTAGATACATATTCCTTCTATTACATAGACCATCTTGTAACATAATGATCTTAAAACACATTGCTTTTCCCTAGTAGACTACCAACAGAGTGATATTAGCCACTGCATCTTATTAATCTTGTGAGTATAGGACCTAGTATAGTTCTTGACACAAAAATAAGTGCTCAAGGGCCAGCTGAGTGGTTCGTTGGTTAAAAGTTGGCTTGGGAGCACAAGCTCTGAGCCACATGGGCCAGTGACGCTGCACCCTCTAAAGCTAAGATGGTGAACAGCAGCTCGACCTGGAGCTGGGCTGCCGCATGTCACCGGCGATGGCATAGTCTGCAGTGGGGCTGCAGTGGGCTGCCATAAACTGAGCGGCCAGCAGCCAGTGTGAGCGGCTGTGAGCCGCCATGAGTGGCTGTCCAATGGCTGGCGACCGATCTGCCTCACCCAGGAAGAGCACAATGATAATACCAACATGGACCAGTGAAGCGACGTCCTCCACAACTAGACCAAAGAACAAAAGGACAGCAACTTGTCTGTTCCCCTTCCCTGATTCCCCAATGCTGTTCCCTCCCCCATTTCCCCAATAAAATTAAAAAAAAAATTACATACAAAAAAATAAATAAGTGCTCAAAAGTATATTTGTTGAATAAATTTATTAACCAATGAAAGAACAAAATCTATAAACTATTTTGATCAAATTCTTATCTTACATGTGAGGATTTTGTTTGTTTCTTTTAATATATTGGACACCATAATATTACTTCTTAAATAATGAACTAATTTTTTAAAACAAAACTGGCAGAAAACTACAAAATAGTTTTCAAAAGAAAGTTTTAGGGAAGAACAATAGAATAGAGCAGCTTGAAAAGAAAGCACTATTTTAAAAAAAAAATGTCTGGCAGATTTTAAGCTTCAACTATCAGCATGTTGCTTGTGACAACTGACTGAAAGATACGTTTAAAAGTAAATTGCTATTATTATTTTATATCATTACAGATGTTATACTATTTTTTCCTTCACAAGCAAAATTTTGAGCTTGAGATAGAAAAGAAATGAGAGGCTATGTGGAGAGCTAGAGAAAAACCTTTAGACATTTTTAAAAATTACTATTTTTTATTAACTGACAAAGATTCTCTCTTTGACCAACTCTAGTCAGGCTCCTGTGAAATCTCTTCTCAACTAGGCTCTGACTTTTGAATTTCCCTGTTCATCTCTGCATCATTGAATTTTAGCAAGAATCCTGCTAAGTCAGTTTAGCTAGAATCCCCCATCTTCCATATCTGATCACCCTCAATATTCATTTGGACTCCTCATCCTCCATCATCTCCCAGGTGATGCCTGATCATCCCACACTGCCTTCAGCAAGAATCCTGGTAGGTCTATTTAACCAGAATTCCTCCTTACCCCTAACGTTTTCTTTTATTAATAGTAATTTTCTAACCACTGACCTCCTTTTGTGCTCCTTGGCTGTAAATTCCCACCTTTCTGGGTTATATTTGAATTAGATCCCAATCTCTCTCCCTCACTGCAAGATCCCACAATTCACTGCAGTGGTCTCTATAACTATGTCTTACCATTCTTTAACAAATGTCATGAATAATTTTTCTTTAACAGAACCATAAAATTTTTTTCTGTTCTCATATGTTGATTCCCAATTTAAGGATACTAATTAATATCAACTCTCTCTTTTATATTGCCTATGTTTTTGTTGGAAAAAGATTGTCTTCACTCCCTTCCACATTTACAAACATGGTACATGTTAGCTAAAAATATTTTGTCATATATATAGATAATATGATCACAGAAACCACAGCAAATTGACTATAAGAAGGGCGATTAAAAGTATATTTTTTCCCTCCCCAAAGTGTACATAGAGTGAATTTCAAGATTAAAATGTCTTGAGAAACAAAGTAAAATATTTGGGAATAACCGTTTTCCTTCTGCCTACATTTTTATGTGAATAATGTGATTTATTTTTCTTAAAACAAAACTCAAAAAACTGTAGCTTAAAATAAATGCATAGATTATAAATTGTATTTTTAGAGGCTATTTCAAAGAGATTGTGAAAAGCTCTTTTCCATTTGCAGATGTGATCAAAATGGAACTAGGATATGCTTTCCTTTTGAATGCTAGAAGGAGCAGTTTAGTCTCCCTGAGCCAGTAGAAAGGGAACATTTTTGTTGTTCTCTTTTTCTTCATTTCTATCCCAGTTCCATCCCCCGAAATGTAAGCCAGATCCAGGAATGAACACCATTTTGCCAGCCATAGTGCTGGCCATTTTGATTCCCAAAGAGGTGAGGGGTGCATTTCACCTTAAAGGTAACAGTTTTACCACATAAGCAAAGCATAAAGAAGCCAGATGATCCCTAGGAAATATAACAATAGTTATTCATCAGCCAGCTGCTGTCTAAGTCACTCCTTTAAACATGGCATTAACTCACTTGTTGTTTTCCCATGCTTATTTTCTCTTTCTAGCGTGCATAATCATGATTTCTCTCTGTTGAAGTTCTTCTTATCCTTCAATGTCTAGCTCAATACAGATTTACTAAAGATAATCTTTAACAAATTTATAAAGTACCAATAGTTTTTATCAAAGTAATGTTTACATTGCACATTAAGGTATGAAATATTAAAAGGGAAAAATATAGAGACCATTATGTCTACGTTGACTTCCCATCTTTTGAAGACTGCAGGGTACCCACGTCCATATCCATTACCTAAGGAAAAGGTGCTTGCTAATTGCAGATGGAGACTTATCTGTTATCTAGCAACACAGGGATTATAAAAACAAACCAGTGAAATCCTAGGCAGATACTCTCAATGTGAATTAATTTTATGTTTTCTTATGACTTGAGAGTGTCTTAGCTTTTAACTAGCTTAGAGCACTTCAAAAATTCAATTGGACAAACATTGATTGAGGACCTGATAAGTGCTAAATAACTTACTAGTGACTAAGGCTATGCACATGAAGAAGATATGAATCAAAAGGAACACAGAGAGAGAAAGAACAAATACCCCTTAGGGGGTGTTATAATTGCAAATCAGGGAAATGAGAGAAGAAATGTATTAATCTTGATCTGTGGAGGCCATTCTAGGCAGTCAGACCATGTGGTCAGGGAGAGTTGAAAGAACAGAGAACTCTTTTGGGCAGTGTATAATCCAATGTGATTATAACATTTCTGTGCCTAAAAATTGCCTGGAGAGCTTATTTAAAATGTAGATTCCAGGGCTGCCTCTCTGGAAAGTCTGATCAGTAAGTAAGGCTAAAACGGGGTCTAAGGACAGGTGTTCCAAGTGATTCATTCAGTTGTGGATGTCCTGTAGGCAACACTGAAAAGTCCTGGCCTGAATGGACAGCATAATGGGCATAAAATAATGTCGAAACTGGAAATTTGCTTGGACTTAGATTGTGAAGAGCTTTGAATACCTTACAAATGAAAATTCAGTTAAGACCCATTGAGGATTTTAAGAAAGAAAACTGAGAAGATTATGTAGAGTTTAGAAATCTAACTTTGGCAACAGTGGAGATGGGGACTTGCAAAGAGCCTAAAGACTTGGAGAGATGGTGCAGCGCCTTCTGCAATGTGAGGAAAGTTGGAAACAGGCAATGTCTGTGGGAATGGAGCAGAGGGAAGACAAGTGGTGGCAGCAGGACTTTGACCAAATATGAATTCAAAACTAGGTGAGTTGGAGAAGCCAAAATGATGTGCGATTTTTATTCTAAGTGCCAAATCGAAGAACAGAGAAGAAATCAATGTTTAAGACCTGCTGCCTTTGAGGTAAAACATTCCTACAATAGTGTCTACCAGATTCTTAGAGATATGAGTCTGGAATGTAAAAGAGAGGTCATGGCTGCACTCATTCATTCATTCATTCACTTAATCCTTCATTTAGTAAATATTGACCAGGGGCTTACTGTGTGCAAGGCTTTGTTCTAAGTGTGGAGTAAATATTTATGAGCAAACAAAAAAAGGCTCTGCCCTCATCATTCTCACATTTTAGAAGAGGCAATAAGCCAAAAATACACAGTATCATTTCAAGTAGTGAAAATTCCGTGAAGAAAAACTAAAATCAGGGGAAAAACTAGAGCGTTTTGGAGGGTCCTAGTTTGGATTTTTGACAGGAAGGCCAGGGAAGACCTCTCAGTGACATTTATAATGAGGCCTGAATGAAATTAAGATGCAAACAAGCAAAATGAATAGCTGTAAGAGAGGTGATTCTAGGTACGACAGTCTCCCTACATAACTCTGCAGCTCCCCGATGTGACTCCTATCTATGTGCATTCATGCTCTCATCGATTTAACAATTATTAACAATTGAGTCCTACTACGTACCAGGCAGCTATTCTTGTCACTTTGCTTACATGTTTGTAAGCAAAATAAACCACTCTTTCCCAAAATAAACCTTAATATCATGGAGTTTACACTCTACTACAGGAAGCAGATGGGGGGGGGAGGGAAAATAAATGCTCAGGAGAAAAAATAAACGTGGGAGCTGGAGAGGAGGATTTGAAATGTCAAAGGAGATGTGTGTGTAAATGTTAGATTATATTAGATAAGGAGCATGAAGGACTTCCCAAGAAGGCGACTTGAGCGTGAATGTCTGAAGGAAATGAGAAGCTAGCCATGGGCTACCTGGACAAAAGCCTTCCAGGTAAAAAAAGACAGCAGTACAAAGATATGGGAGCAGGCGTGCTCAAGGCCATTGCCTGGAGTAGAATGTGATAGGGAAAGAGGTGAATAGATGAGATAAGCTAAATAATATGGGGCTTTATAGATCATTATAAGGCCTTAGCTTTTTGCAATGAAGAGACTAGAAACCATTAGAAGGTTTTAAATAGAAGTCCCCGCATGACAACTGGATGGCAGGGGTAGGGAGAACAGCAAGTCCAGGTTGGAGAAAAATGAATATTTCCCGGAAGGGCAACTCCAGGAAAAAAATTGTAAATGGTAGATAACCTCCAATGATTGACTGTATGGAAAAGCCTACTGAAAGCGTTTTCTCAATTCGTTCAGATTTTGCTTCCTGGCAATTTCATCAGTTTTGCTCAAATAAACTCATAAAAACTCAAAAAAGAAAAAAGAAAGCCTACTGTGGGAAGAATATGCAATAGATACAAAGTTAAGCAAATGAAAACAACAAAGTAATTATTAACTTTATAAAAAATAAAAGCAAAAAGAAAGCAATAGTAATCAATCAATCACATGGTCCCATCTATAGGGTTTTGAAAGGGTCCTTCTGGCTTCTAGGTAGACAAATAGAGGCTAAAAGAGCAAGGTAGATGTAGGGAGACCTGTGAAGGGCCTATTGCAATAATATAAGCCAGATAATATGGGTGCTTAGACCAGAGTGGTGGAGCAGTTTTAGAGAGAAGTGGTCAAATTCTGGATATATTTGGAAGGATTAGCCAACAGCTAATTCCAGTTGCAACAGCTAATTCTAGTTATAAAGGCCAACAATGAAGGATGATGTTGAATTTCCAGAAGTGGTGAAGTCCTGGAGGAGGAAGTTTTGGAAAAGCTAATCAGGTCTTTAGTTTTGGAGTTGCAAAGTATGAGGTACCTATCAGATAGCCCGGGGGTAGATATCAAGTCAGTAATTAGACATACAGGTTTGGTATTGAGGAAGAATGTCTAGATGGAGATATAAACTTGAAAGATACCAGTTATCAGCATATAGATTACATTTATATCTCATAGATTGAGTGATATCACCTAGGAAATGAGTATAGATACAGAAAGATAGAAAAATTATCATCTCAAATATAATGTATGTTATTATTTGCTACAGAAAAAAATGTCACTATGTTTTGAATTAACAAGCATGGTTCAAGTGTTAAAGATTATATGAATACTAAAAATGATTACAGGATCTTTAGAATTTGAGCAAAGTAACAGTTCTAAATAGAATCTTAAATGTAGATAGCACCTATTTTTTAAGATAAGCAAGTATTTGTGTTGATTTCAAGAGAAGGCCTTTCACCATAGAAAAGCACAGGCAGGACTTTTACAACTGTAGTGCTTTAAATTATTACATAATTTATTAAAAATTCCAAACATGTTTTTCCTTAATTCTTTAAGTTCATCCTACAAATGTTATCATTTATTTATAAATATAATAAAATAGTACCTTTTTCTCTGATTAATGTTTGATTCACCCATAATGAATATTGATTCACTAAATATTTTAAATTCATGTGTCAGGTTAATAGGTTTGATTTTCTTTTCAAGCATTTCAAGTGCTTGACAATGCAAGCCTATGGCCCTACCAAACAAAATTTTTTCAAGTACTTAAATTATTTCTGTAAATTAATGAAGTAATCGTATACATATAGTGACTATCAAGTCATGTTTTCAACATATTCAAGTTTCTTTTACTTTTAAACTTAAAACCACAAGTTTAAATCAAATTAGATCAAATTCCTTAAAGTGCTAAATCCTCCAAAACATTGCAAACATACCAATTATATTGAACCTAATGGAAAAGTATTCGTACTCTCTATGTCCCTATTTTCATCATTTCAATATTTACTCGTCTTTCCATGGCTGTGAAGCATTTACCCAATTAAGAAAATCAGAGTTACAGGAAGAGATAAGTTGAGTCTTATATCTGAACAGAGTTGCTTAATGGTCCAAGATTAGAGAGAGAAGTCTACTTTATCATCTTAGGGGAGCTGAGGTTATATACATGTATATGTATGGTGTGGTTTCATAGCCCAAATATATGGTTTTATATTTGTCAGAGACTGCAAACCAGAGGACTCATGAGATACATGCCCCAAGGGTATTTCTGTCTGGGTCAACAGTTGGGCATATTACTCCAAGTCCACACCCTTCACATGGGTAGATTCAGTAGCCCACACCCTCCTTGGTTCAAACTGCACTTTTATTTATTTCCTCGCCTTGTTCGTATTATATCACCTGGTTTATTTCAGCAGATTTCAGCAACCCCTATGTAGGTTCTTTCAGAACTTGAATGTATTCAGCTAAACTATTTACTGCCTGATTGAATTCTGCATTCTTCTCATAGTTTTTTCTACCTATAATTCTAAAAACATATTATTGTCATATTATTCCCACCCAAATTCTTCTTTCCTGGTTGCAGCTATAACTCTAAGTGATGATAAGCCATTTGTAAAAAGATTTTGTATACTTTTTACCCAACGTTCCTGAGGAACAGATAGGGAGCAGACAGCGTTATGGTTTAACCCTGTTTCGTTGATGAGAATATTGAGGCACAAGGAGGAGAAACAGCTTAACTAGCAGTGATTAACAGCTTATCTAGCAGTGGTTAACAGATTAACTAGATTAAACCACTTTGGAGTGGTTTAATCAAAAAGGTCCTTCACAATGATTGTGATATTTCATGCTCAAGGCCTCAGAATTAGACCATTTTGATTCATTTTGAAGATTAGAAAATATTTTGTGTCTGAATATTTAAAAATACCGAAATAACAGAATTGATTGCAAAATATCAAATATTATAAATGAAAAATGAAACTCCAGTTTCTTGCAACATATTAGGCATGTTGGTGAAAGTATAAAGAAAGAATTTTACTTTAAGTTAGCTCAGTTTTCACACTTCTCGTGCCTGTAAATTTTAGAAATAGACAAGCCTGCCATTTAGAGAGCAAAACACATGGCCAGTTTTCAGACCGTTTTCCATCTTTTAAACTTTTCAGGAAAAACAGTCAACATTATTCTACTCTGTTACATCAGTAGCATTAGAGTAAAAGGAAATTTATATTTATAGGATGATTTCATGCTTAGTGTATCTCAAAGTACAATATAACATAATAAATTAAGTAGAAATTATACTTAATTTAGACAAAAGTAATATTGTTTCTGCTAGAAAAAGCAATGAGTACGAACATTTTCTTCCCTGAAGGATTTTACATTTTATAGAGCTCTTGTTATTGGCTCTCAATCTGTTAAATTTATACCAGTGGAGAAATTCCACACTCTTAATACTTAGAACTTTTTGTTCTTTCAAAGAGCTTTATGTGGACCTGGTAATTTTTTTTCAAATTGCATGACACATTGAGTAAATTCAATATTTATTACTGTATCTAATAAATATTTATTTCTGTCTATATATGTATATATGTCTATATATGTATTTCTCTACATTTGTATGTGTATGATATATCTTTAATATTTGTTTCAGCAAAATGAAGCAATTATTACATAGTATTTAACACATTATTGCCTAGATAAATTATCAAGATGCCCAAATGGGTATTTACATATGAAGAACCATAAAGTAAATATGTACATGTCACATATAAATATTGAACCTTGAAACACAAAGGGTAGTATGAAAAACAGGTACACTCTTAAGCGTTTCATGAATTAAGCAAGGGCCGTAGAATTACAAAAGGATGTTTATAAATTGGCAATATTTTGTTATTATTAAGAATGCAGAATAGGTCTTTTTGGGATGTTCAGGGTAAATGTTATATGAGCATAGATATTAGCATATTGATGTACATTTAGCCCAAGCCTGATGATTATTTGTTCACCCAAACATGGCTCCTCTGATACAATGAATAACCTACATAGAACATTTTGCTGTTTACAGAGTGAACTCACAATTCGAGATGGCAATCCTGTGAGTAAGATATTACCATTAGTCTTTTTCATATGAGGAGTTTGAGGCCGAGAAAGACATTAACAGATGTACGTAAGGACCCATCAAAGCTTCTAAACAGTAAACGTAGGCTGCCTGGAGCTTCTGATACCTGTGCTCTTTCCAAAGACCTTGTTGCTCATCGATGCTCTTGAACCATTTTGACTTACCTGTGTACCCAAGCAAATTCTTAGCTTCAAGAGGGATATTTCACAGTATGAAAGTCTCCTGATCACTCGCTGACAAACAGAGGCAGAGATGGGCAAAGAACCTGAGAGAAAGCAATATAGTGAAGCTTGCAAATCCTTCAATGACAAGTAAGTAAGCAGTTTCTCCATGTACAATTTCAGAATTACTCACATGATGCTTTTTGGCTAAACAGAAGGAATGCATATCATCCGTGACTCAGAAAAATAACCGATTGCAATCACCTTTCCATTTTTACAGACCATAGCTTATTGAATCAGATTTTGTGGTCATTGATATAGATGCAATTACTTTCAATTCTTTATCTTTCATGGGACTTCCTGTTTTTAGAACATTTTACAGGATTTCCCCAATGCTGATTTCCCCAAACAAAAATTCTGAGTTTAATTCCTTATAGCGTCTTCAAGCTACTGTTGGTTTAAGTAGCTTGTTCTGGATGGTAAAACTCCAAATTATGAAACATCCTTGAATGAACAAGAAGTGAAAAAGTTGTAAATGAACTTCTCCTGACCAAGGAAATTTCACTGGTACTGTCAGAAAGAGTTAGGCCCCTACAAGGGGAGCTCTTTTCATCTATTATCTCTCATCTAGCCAGTGTCATTTTCATTTGGCTTTTAGCCAGTGAGTGTGAATTAGCAATAGATCCTCCACCTGATTATTTTGAAGTGCCAAATCTCATTTTATCATTTGGTTAGGTGATAGATACCGGTTCAATTGTGATATACAATTTGACACTCTTGGCACGTCTTTTCTCATTTTTATTGTATAACATTACTGAGTATAGAGCAGTGCATATGAATATGATTTTATATACACAGTTAATTTTGATAGCAGTATGTTCTTGTGGCTCATCCCTGAATATAGAACTTTAATTGTTAGGCGTGAGTTAGAGAATGCAGTGCCATGCTTTATTAATACATGACAGACATAATTTTCCTAACTGAAAAATACTGTTTGACCAGTAGGTCAGGAAACGGCAATTACTGTAGAAGTACAGTTTACAATGATGATAGAAAATCATTAACAATGACATTTTCGTTTAAAACTGTGTACTTTCTGAAATGTTTTTCCCAATTGACTAATTTCCTTCAGGCATAAATAAAGAAAGAGACCAACTAGGATTAATAGCTTTTAAATTTTTCTACTTATATCTGAGAATGAGACTATCTTCTTTGAGCATATTGAGAAATTTTTCCCAGCCTTCTAAGAATAAGTTTGAGTGAGTATAATTCTTAGAAACTTAGGTAATATATGTGGTACATTGATTTATTTTTCTAATACCCTCATCTAAGATATAATCATTAATTATCTTTGCAGGAAGCTGGTCATAAACAAGCACATGACAGAAGTTTTTTGCTTCTGAATAAGCTTAGTCCACACACCTCTAGCCAGACCCTGGGATGGCTATTTTAAACTGGAGTTTTATTTTTTTAAGCTCTAACAATGATATTAAACTAAAATTTAGGGTGATGTCAGCTCTAAATAACAGAAAACTCTGACTCAACATGCTTTTAAAATTACAAATATGATGACTTCTGGAGTCATTTGTCTCCAGCACTGGTGAGTGCAGATAAACAAGAATCTCAGTCTTCCCACTCTGATATCATTAGGTGAATTCATTGTGTTTGCATGGCAACATTCTGAGGCAAAAATAGACATATTGTCTCAAAAATTTCATTATCTGCAAGAGAAACCTTTCCCAGAAGCCCAGGAGTTTGACTTATGCTCATGTCTCATTGGCCATAATTGGCCCACACTGAAACCCGTCCTTGCTAGAGGAAAGGCCCAGCATGGTTGGCTTTGACCAATCATGAGTCACCATCTGAGGCCCTCCTCCCTGGAAGGATGTAGCCAGAGGAATAAGATGGCTATCTGAGCAAAAATAAGGGTCTATTAGAAAGAAAGGAAGAAGAGAAGTGATGTGTAGGTAACAAATTCTGTCTGGTAAATACAAATACATCTATATAGTTAAAAAAATAAGTCAGTTACTCAGGAGGGTCAACACATGTATGGTTTCTGTTTGTCTTTATTATTAAGTCTTTAAATGTTGCTTCAAGTTTTCAAAATGCTATATCACACACATTAACCCATTAAGTTTAATGTAATTGGCATTGATTTCATAAACCACACACTCGCGTATGTAAAAACCTAACATGTTTTATAACTGAAATGAATTTCTACCTTAATACACCACTTTAACTGGCAGCAGAAACATTAATCGTAGTCTATGCATGATAGACTCAGTTAGCTTAGCATTTTATCAATCAGTGGAAATTTTCCTCTTCCCCCACTCCAGCTGTTTGAAGGGACAGATGAGAAGCTTATATACCAGCAAGGTAAGTAGGAATGGGTAGAGTGCAGCATTTGCTTATTGGTCATTATGTGTTCATACCAAACAGTATCCACTGATGTCTGTCTTCAATTCTGGTTCTAGGTTGTTGTTACCCCTTGATGCTGGAAAATGCTGAAACATTTGTTTATTCATGCTACCATCTACCATTGCACTGCTTCTTCCCAAGTATGAGGTTTTGTTCAGGTCCACCAAATTTGTCAGCTACTTCTTAGTTTCTCCAAAGGACATTTGACAGTCATCCCACATCTCACGTCTTTCTCTCTCAGGGCTCTGCCTAAATAAACACACAATGTCTTAGTCACCCTACTTCCCACATTTTATGGTGGTGCAAGGAACGCTCAGCTATCCATAATCTGCATCTCTAGGAGAAAGTGGGGCACAAAAATCTGTCTAATACCCAAACTTATCTTGAGGTTCTAATATCCTTCTCCTCAACCAGTGGGAGCAGGATGTTCCCCACTTTTGAGAAACCCACATAGCTAGTGGCATCATACGTGGCATCCTTATGGCTCTAAATTTTGGTTACCAAATACAGCTTTTTTAGACCCATAAACCTCTGTTCTCAAACTATTTTCTCAGTTATGGGTTGCAAAAGTCTAATTTGAAAGTCAAAAGCTTAGAAAATTAGTACAGAAAATTTCACTGTTACCTGACTCTGAAGAAGGTGAGGTATCAGGAAATACTGAAAAGGAACCATCGGCAAATAGAGCCAGTTGTCATCCTGCTGCACTCTCAACAACCTCATGAACATGGTTTTTTTAGTAGGTGCAATAGTGGTGGCCAGAGGACAATAAGTAAATGGTCTCAAAGAATAAGTGGCTAGTTTAGAAAAGACTCGCCAGCTGAAAAGCAAACTTTTCCACTCCAAATCCGTTGTACTTGCCACTCTGACATCATGCCATTGGCTCTTTAGAATATTTTAAAAACCTGAAAAACATTAATAATGTTTGCATCTTGCTCCTGCTCTCAGAAGGTCCAGCTGAGAATTGAATTGTGTTTGGGTCAGTTACCCCATTGGGCAAAGCCGTTAGGCTGCTCCACCCATCTGCAGCCTCAAGGGCCAAATGCTGTGGTGTCCTGCTCAGACCTGCAGTGCCCAGCACTGCTCAGACTCTGGACATGTCCCACTCTGTGGCCCATTCCTCAGGATTGATCATTCTTCCTCAACAACAGTTTAATCTGAGGAACTAATCTCTCTGAATCTGTTGCCTGTTTCACCTTTTACCCAGGCACATTGGAAACAAGAGTTTAATTCACTGAGTGACATGATCCATTGGTTAGAATTTTATGAACCAACCAGACCAGAGAAGGGGAAAGGAAATAATCTGAAGCGCTATAAAACCATTTATTTGTCAAATATACCCTGGAGGATGATGAAAGATACTCAAAGTCCCTCAACTCCATCCCTGTGGTCACCTTCTCACTCTAAACAGTCCTCTACACTTCACCGTTGGAAAAACAGGAGACCCAGAACTTTGTATTCTATATACTGTATTTTTCTGTGTATAATGCGCACCCATGTTTTTGCCCCAAACTTTCAGGGAAAAAAATATTTCTTTTTTAATTTTTAATTCAAATTTTTATTTGTTTACATTTAGGTACTTGGTTTTTGTATTACAAAGGAATTTTAGCATTTATTTTTAACATATAGTACAAGAAATTTTATGCAACAAATAATTACAAAACACAAGAACAGATAAAAGGTACAAGAAATTTTATGTAACAGTATCAAATTTACAATATTTATGCATCATAGAAGGCCAAGAACTCTTCCTGTTGCAAGTTCATTGTAAATTCAACAAAACCCATTACCATATTTCAGGGTATTATTTTGCATTACAGGTAACTTTATTGATTTCTAGAGTTACACTTTTAACTCATAAGGATAAATCAAAGAATTAAAAACATTTACATATTAATAGATACAGAATTACTAATCCCCATGTACAATGTGCATCCTTATTTTTCTTTCACCAATATGGGCAAAAAAGAGCACTTTATACACAGTAACCTATGGTATTTTCCTATAAATCTGGTCTATAGTTTAATCTTGAATTCCAAAAGAACATCATCACAATATGTTAGTATTTACAGCTTTGACATTTGGAAAGGAATTTTGACTGTGCTCAGGTGAGAAGCAATAAAACTCCCTTGTATGACAAATTGATTTGGTATGAGGGTCACTGCCCCAGTATGAGCGAAATCAGTCAAGGAGAAAACTTACCAGTCAGAGTGTAGTCCTAATGGTTATGCTTTAGTTAAAAGTTAACTCATTATAAGCTACCATTTCTCATCTGTTTTACCATAAAAATTGAAGGTGAACATTCTTAGTTTTTACCCATTAGTATGCCTCGACATTACCAACCCCTCTATTTAGTATGTTGCTAATGACAAAGGCACTAAATTTTTTTCCACCAAATAAATAAAAAGACAGATGTGTGCTTTTAAGTAATTAATTCTTTCAGGATATACTTACCGAGAACTTATTATGTGTAGTCGTGGGCAGATACAAAGATACTTGGCATCATTTTACCACTAGGTGCTTTCAGCGTAAAGAAGGAAATGAGTAATCAAATAGATAAAGAAAAATTTAGGGTAAGCATCTAGCAATAGACAAAAGGAAAGAGTACTACATGATTTAGGAAAAAAAGATGCCTCTTTTGTCTAGAGTGATGAAGGATTTCATTGAAAAAGGAGATTTGAAGGACAATAGGATATTGCAAGAAAAATGGAAGGAGAGTGTAGTCCCTGAACTTATGACCTATGAGACCCAGGAACCACTGTTTCAAGAGTCATCTGAACATGCTCTCTGTGTCTTCTCTCAACACCTTCAATTTTTCCTAGAATTCTGTGAATTGGATGACTAAGCCAATACGGCCCATTACCTCCTAGGAATCTCAAAGGTAAATTTCAAATGTAGACTAAGATTTCTATGTCATACCTAAAAGATCTCCAGAATGGGAGAAGCCACCCTGACTCTGCACAAAAATTCACCAATTCTAGGATATAAATGGCACACGGAAGCTCATAAACTGCCTCCCACCACCATGCTGACCTACCTTGAACCTAGAGCCCAAGTTATGAGTACTTATGGGAGCCACACATGGGACCCCAACTGATCCTACTAGAGCAAAGGCAGGGATCCTTGTGTCAACTCTCCAGTGTCAATCATGATACACATTACCCAAAAATGAGCCCCAAAATACTCATTTAAAAAGAAAACATAAATCAAATCAGCCTTTAATACAATTACTCTTCATATTCTCTCCAGCTAAATTTCAATTAATAGACCAATGGGGTCAGCAAAATTTACATTAAACAACCACTTTAAGAAGAGAGTTGAGACTAGAAAAGCATGCGTAGGGTCAGAAAATGAAGTCATCAAGAAAGTCACTTAAATGTATCTATGACTCCCTTCATGCCTTTCAGTTTGTGTGAAGCATCTGTACTATTTTTTTTTTTTAGCTGAGCCATCCTGCTACCTATTGGCAGCTCAGCGGCTGCTCAGCTCGGGCTGGACTTGAACCGCCGTTGCTCAGAGCTCAAACTCTTGAGCAAGCTCTTAACCAACTGAGCCACTCGGCCGGCCCAAGCATCTGTACTATTGATGTGCTTTCTGTCTACACTGCAGGCTTAATGAGTCATCACACAACTATCTAGCTGGATTCCCTTCTGCTTTTCTCTGTAAATATAAGAGAGCAAATCTCCCTGAGTGACACAGTATTGCCTTGTCTTTATCATTCACCAAAATCAGTATTCAAATTACTCATTATTCATTATTGTTCATTCCCGGGGTGTCATTAATAATAATAAATATCATTTTATCTAACCAGTCTCCAATTAGGCTCAAGTCAATTCTGATAAATGAAACAATACTCATACCACTACTAGAAATTTATCTAGGAAATTCACAAAAAGTCATTTTCTGTCTTTCCCCTTTACACAAATATTAAAACTAACAGAGAGTTATGCTGTCTT
The DNA here is from genome assembly GCF_001890085.2 of Hipposideros armiger. NCBI lineage: Eukaryota > Metazoa > Chordata > Mammalia > Chiroptera > Hipposideridae > Hipposideros > Hipposideros armiger. Next base: position 11,931 of record NW_017731775.1, on the reverse strand, counting down.
GCAGATAAAATCCTTAAATGATTGCATTTCTTGTACTGAGGTGAGTGACGCAGGTATTATCACACCACTCCCTGTTTTATACAGAAGGAAAAGGAAGGACATAACCTGCCCAATGCCACCCAGATGTGATGTGCCTTATTTTATTTATTCTGCTAACCTGAGCCTCTCCTACTTTAATGAGGCCTCAGATTCTGAAATCACTATTCTCCACCTTTAATACAACTCTCTACCCCCTCTCAGTGTCTCACACTTGTAATTTTGGTTTGAGCAAGAAAATACATAAAATTCTTCAACTGAAAGCACTGTACTTGTTTTCTATAAATTGGTTTTCATGATGGTATCTACTTTCCTGGTAGCTTCCCCTTTGTCATTTAGGTCATTTAACTGGCCTACATGGTGCATGGTGTGTCTCTGTCTTCAATCGCACGTGGGATTCCTATTTAGGGGGAAAAAAATGGAGTGGTCAAATTCCTGTCTGCAAACCCATAATTTAGCCAGGAGATTTAATTTTCTTCTCATTATCAGTTGCCCTTGAGGTGACATTCTACTGCAGAGGGAGGTCAGTATCTATTTCTGCACACTCTGGCTTACATTAGATCTTTATTGCCCTCCTGATAGACAAAGTACAGGCAGCAAGTCAACGTGTCCCAGGTAGAGTTCAGATCAATAAAACAACTGCTAAGACTTCAGGCTTCAATATCGGAAAGTAAGTTCCATCTGGTTTCATAATCTTAAAATATATTTTAGCTACTGACACTGACTTATTGATAGAGGAAAAAGGTTAACACACTCAGAGGATATAGTAATAAAGAACAATTTGGGCAACTTTGAGTAAAGAAATCATTAGTAATTGGTTTTCTGGTACAAATGCTTGATTTATTGTAAAAAAAAGATCTATCTACATTCCACACAAGGCTTAGAACTTTGTTCCTGTGAAATGCAGGAAAAAATATCCTGAATAAAAGGTGTTCTTTCTCAATTTTCCTAGAACAACATAAAAATAAAATTTAGTCATTCAACTGCAAGCAATCTTGAGAAGGAATATATGTATATATTATACATTCAATTCATATATATGTGGACTTATTCAGAGTTTATATTTATATAAATATGATTATATATGAATATACATATATAAATAAACCAATTGGAAAATACTAAACCCACTCCGGTTTCCAGGATCTGTTCTGGCTCTTAGATGTCTGCCCTTCCAGATCTGTCCACTTACCCTGTCCACTGTCCCTGAAGACTGTCTTCTAGAAGTGCTTCAGCTGGGCTCTCTTACCCTCTGTCTTCAAATTTGGCCAAGGGGAGGGACCAGCAGGCGATCATAGCTTGGGAAGAGATTGAAATCAGAGTATGTGTTCCCTGAGCTCCTACTTACTGGACAAAAGATTAGCGATGGCTCTGTTTATGACCAAAGGCCATAGCTCATATTGGGTGGACCTCTCACAAAGTTGCTTCCTCTTCTTGCTCTTTCAGATCTAGCAGTAGTATGTAGTAACAGCTCTCCGCATTATTGTTTGTTTTGTTTTGTTTAGCTTTGGAGTGTATCACCATCTTCAGTTGATTTCCTTCAACTCCACCTGCACCGTTAAGTTATATCTCCATTAAGCTCTCATTATTTATCCCATTTTGGTGTGCCAATCTGTTTTATGCCAGACCCTTGAATGATCAATATCTGTTCTCCTCTCCACAATTGGGGTATCATCATTGTTTCCAACATGTTCTGATCTATTTTATTCCCAGAACCCAGTCAAACCTACAACAATGGGTATTAAGCAATCCTAATATTCTCCATTTTCTCAGTCACTGCATCAAATCTGCCTTGGAGGTTATTAGGGCCCTGATACATGCTGAGGGATCTTCCTCTCATGCTTATCCGATGGGATTTCCAAGATGAAGACCATGCCTTTTCTGCCTTCACACACACACAAAAAAACTGAACTTCTGTCTTGAATCCTAGCCCACACCCCTATTGTGTTCCTTACTTTTGGTAAGTCAATTCCTTCCTGACTCCTGTGTTGAGTCTCTCATTTTATAACCTATCTAGCCCTTTCAAACCCTCTCAGGCTATAGAAAAATGTTTCCTTCTTGTAAATGTGTTCATCACGTCTAGACCCCGTTCTCTCTGATGGGACCTAGCGATTGAAATCCTAGATCTGCCAGTTTTTCCTGTGCCAACTGACTGCCTGTGGAGACCTCCAATCACTGGCTGTGAGGCCACCTTATCATCCGGCTCCACTTTTCTTTGTGGAAACGCCTTCTTTTAACCTCGTCCCTACTTCTAGAAATTGGATGGAAAGTCCCTGAAGCTGAGATTTTTCCTGAGATTATCACCTTTTGGCTGTTGGCAGCTCTCTGGACACCATGTTCTGACCATCTGGCCTCAGCCCCAGTAGCTCTTTCAGTCCCAGTGTCCACCTTAATGCGGCCTGCCAGTTTCCACTGAGGTTACCCTCTCCTTCCTCAAATGTTACATTTTTACTTTCAAAACACTTTACTTTTTGTAGCAGAATGAAATTTAGCTCTGGCGTCTCCCTTCATTGAGGAACAATGAAAAGTCTTGTCCACTAACCTAGGTGCCTCGCCCCTCCCAGTGGAATATAAACCAGGATCCAGAAACACAAGGAAAATACTTTAGACACTTCAAAGGACAAGGTCCAGAATGAATTTCTTGGAATGAAATGTTACCTGTAAAGTTAACTTCTTCCTGCCACTCCCTCCTCCATTGTCTCACAAAATCTGTCCTAAAATATCCATTTCTCAGTAGTGCACAGAGGAGGCAGAGCTGTCTGGGGTGGGAGTCAGAATTCCTGCTCTGAGATGGTGTGGGGTGAAAGCAAATTAGTTTACTATATGGGGTACCCACTGCATTAGTAATGGGGTTACTAATTTGTTTTCCAAACCAAGGAAGGGAGAAAACAGCTTATCATCCAATGTGTCTTTAACTCTCTATCTAGTTCCATGGGGAAAGGAATGTTTTTAGCCTGAGAATTACTCATTAAATTCTTTATTTCTAGAACTCTAAGCTTGTAGCAAAAGCAATAAAACAACCAACTGAAAAATGAAAGCACTGATAAGTCAACTAGTTGATTTGCCAGCTGCTTTTGTTTATTTGCTTAATGGAACAATCGTTTCAGTGTCAAGAAGACACAACTAAATTGTTCCACAGGCCTTTGATATGTGGAAAGGAATAGACCAGCAACAGTCGCTGCAACAGTCAACAAGCCAAATTTCCTCCTAGTTATGCTCTATCCCTGCAAATACTCTCTCACACCATAAACAATTTTTTAACAAGATCATTGGTAAGAGATTTAAACAGTGATGTAATTTGGAAAGAAAACATTTGGGATTTGAAATTTTTATCTTTTTATTTTTTTCATAGTGTTCACAAGTGTTAAAGAAATGGCAAATCGGATTTATCAGAAATTTGGAGACCCACTATTAAAGTAAAAATCGGTTATCAGACTCACTATTAAAAAAAAGGAATTTAGAAAATATGGGACAGTGTATTTTCTAAAATGAATTTTTGATTCATTTTGTGAGAATCAAAACTGCAGAAAAATAAAGAAAGAAATCTAGCTTTTAGTTTTTCAATTGCTATTAGAATAAAATTCAGGAATCTTACCAGGACCCTACGTATCTTGCTCCTGGCTCCTCTCTGACCTCGTCTGTGTCTATGCTCCCCTTTGAGCGCTGGGCTCTAGCACAAGGCAGTCCTCAATGTACCACAGACACGCCATGCCACTGCTTGCTACCTCAGAGCCTTTGCAGATTCTCTTCCCTTCAGAGACATATGTTTATATATGATTAGCTATGTCACTTCAATTAGGTTTTTATTTAAATGGTAACACATCAAAAGGTCCTCCTTCCACTCTATCAGGAATTTCCATTCCAGACTTTTCTACCCTTTTCCTGACTTATTTGTCTTTATAATAGTTACCGTTACCTGGCCTAGTTTATGTAGTGCTTAATAGTGTTAAGTACCTATTTGTTTGTCTATTGTTTGTTTTTTCTACTAGAGCGCAAGAACTTTTTCCTGTTCAATAGTTTTATTTTCAGCTCCAAAAAGCATTGCCTTATACATGTAGTTACTCAGCATTCTGGCTGAAAAGCAATTATCTATAGATGTTTGGGTTTATTTATGGACTCTCAATTTTATCCTATTGCATGTATGTCTATCCTTATGCCAATACCATAGTGTTCTGATTACTGTTACTTTGTAGTAACAAATAGCGGCAGTTCTCTGGGGGTGGGGCTTCCGGGGAGCCCCAAACTCATTCTCACCCTCTACAGTGGCTGCTGGGCTGCTGGTTTTCATAGCTACCATGGTTGTGGGGCTGGTGTTTTCAGATGACTGCAGAGCCTGGAGAAGATTAGGGCAAGTTAAAGCACCACAAACTTCCTATTTTAATCATAGTTTGGCCGTTTTTTTGAGTAAAAGATTCTTAGATTTTTGTAAGCATTTCATTAATTTCCAGAGTTCTAAATAAGTTGATTTTGACATTTTTTTAGCCAGTGTTATTGTTTTTATGAAGTAGATATTCAAAGTCCCCCCCCACACTTCACCATTCTGGAAGTGCTTCTTCTCCATTCATTTTTAAAATACACAGTTACCTGTGTATTTATTAGTAAGTGGCTAGCCCTGGAACGGAATCTTCTGTAGTGGGGCATGGTACTCACTTTGGGCAGCACCCGTTGCCTCGTTTTCCCACGGAAGTTGTAATGAGGTCAAGGCCAAGAGTGACTGCTGGCAGGAAGGCAGTCCAGGGCTGCTCTGCCGGGAGGGTGCTCTTGTGTACATCTGACTTCCCTCCCTAAAACCAAGGAAGCGGCCCTCCCAGTGAGAGGAGCAGAGAGGGCGAAAGAGGGATTGAGGAAGAAATTTGAATCACAGGACAAACCTCTAAAGATTAAGTAGCTAAATAGAGAGGTGAAGCTAATGCATCCTCAAATTGTTGGGAGCTCTTGGCTGTAGAGCCTAGGGGAGGAAGAAGAGGAGGGGAAAGAGGAATTCTTCAGCTACAAGCAGAAGACTTTTGTCCTGACAGAACTAAGAGAGAAGGGGAAGCAGAGGAGGCATGAAGGGAAGGGTACTTCCTTCAAGGGTGTCAGTTAATAGTTGATATTTTCTAACTAAGGGACATGGTTGAGTTGGTTTTTCCTAGAAAATGCTCTCACTAGTTGTCAGTTTAAGTATTTGCTTTTATACTCAATTTCATAAACATTATTTTCAAATGTTCAGTTGTCAGTGGAAATTGAGGGGAAAAAAATCTCTGGAAACTTAAAAAGATACCTCCTTAAGTTACTTTATTGCTACTCCAACAGGTGGACAAGCAGAGACTATTTCTACAGTGTCAGAGTTGAGTTAGCTAAAGCACCTTGCAGTTAGGATATAATCATTTTTCATCCTTTATTACACACTTCAGAGGGACTCCTGGTATTTTTGGCGGTAGCCGTTGTTGACTTGACTTTGTGCAATTAATTGTCAAGTGGGCTTAAGCTGGCTCAAATGTGACATGATGTGTTGTTGCACTCATAAGAACTACTGATGAATGAGGCCAATTAATGTTTGAATTTGATTTCTGATTCCAAGATTGTATCAACAAGGGGAACCAAAGACTTCTTGGTGTCAAACGTTTAATTTTATAGTACCCTGGAAATGAGTACATTTTAAGAGTCTTGGTAAAAATATTAATTGTAACCATAAAACAAAATAAGATTAACTATGTTAAAGTCAAGATGAAAGTGCAGGAAGGAGGGAGGTTTATTTAAATTTTGATAGTTGTTTGAATTAGTCTAGACACAATGGATACAACATTTGTGAGCAAAAAATCTTTTAGGATTAAATTTCTTTGGAAGATTCATCTTCTAAATACAGTCCATCAAAGATTGAGGTTCATGCCAAAATTCATTTAGCCTGGAGTAAAGCAGTAGAAGAGCTTTCATAGGAAACAAGAATACAAAAATATTCATTGAATGGGGAAATAGGGAATTTTTCAAAGGAATAGATTTTGAACATTCTCTCAGGAAATTTATTTGAGGAAGGGAAGTACACATTTTTACACAAAGTTAAGTATGTTGCCAACGTGCAGAAAGAAGCCTCTCATTATCGAAACTTGAGAATGCCAGGAGATTTCTTGGTAAGGAAGGGCTAGCTACATACTGGTAAAAAAATGCAAAACAGGAAGGTAAAAGATACCTTTGTAATCAGAGTCAAGGCTAGACCTTTATACATGGAGGGGGCATAGGGGGCAATCAGCAAGTCAAGCAGTGTAAAGAAGGTGTTTAGTCAGCGTTTTCCAGAGTTTTATTATTAGGAACTGGCTCACATTATTATGGAGGCTGAAAAGTCCCACCACCTGCCACCGGCAAGCTGGAGACCAAGCCAGTGGTGTAAATTCCAGTCTGAATCCAAAGGCCTGAAAAATGGGAGAAATGATGGTATAAGTTTCCAGCATAAGGGCAGGAGAAGACGGATGTTTCAGCTCTGCAATCAGAGAGAGAGAGAGAGAGAGAGAGAGAGAGAGAGAGAGAGAGAGAGAGTTCTCTCTTCCTCCATCTTTTTGTTAAATTCAGGGGCTTATCGGATTGGATAATGTCAACCCACAGGAGTGGGGGGCATTTATTTACTCTTCACAGTCCACCTAATTCAAATGCTAATCTTTTCTAAAAACACCCCAGATATAATGTTTAACTACATATGTGGCATCGTGTGACCCAGTCAAGTTCACACAAAATTAGCCATCATCAAGTTCCCACCAGGGCTGTTAGTCCAGAAGGCATTTTTTGGTGCTAGTTAGAGGAAAAAACTCTTTCCTCCAGGCAGGAGCTTATTTAGTGGATCCCATACTGAGTTTCCCCCTCACTCTCCGCCATTCCAGCGAGAGCATCTTCTCCCCAGCAGAGCCTGCACAGCTAGTTCTCTCTTATTTGTGTGCACTTAGAGTTTTCTAACGATGAACAAGCTCTCTCAGGCTCTACCCCTAATCTCTTCTCTCGGTGCACCTTGGCCTAAAACCTATATTTTCTGTTTTCTTGCCTGTGCAATGAAGGGCACACGAATGGGCCTTGATGCTATGGACACAGGAAAACAGCCCTCAGGCTGTCTGGCTGCGAGTTGGTGCCAGCCAAGCTGCCCAGTCACCACCGATGTGATGGTGACTCTTCCTGGATTCAGCATGGCCTTTGAGCTTTGTCAAGCACCAGGCACCAAATCTTCAATCAGCAGGTCTCCAAATGTCCCCAAATTATGTCTGCTTCTCTGGTTGTGCCCATGAAGGGAGCTCGGGAGCTCTCCCACAGCTTTGAGCTCAGGACCAGGCAACCCTGCTGACAACTACCCCTGACACACACACCCACCCCTCCACACACACACACACACACACAC
>NW_017731775.1:0-4253 GCF_001890085.2 Hipposideros armiger | reverse complement strand
GGTCCACACACACTCACCCCCGCCACCCACACCCACACCCACACCCACACACACACCCATCCCCCCACACACAATGTTTCTCTTTTCTAAACATTTCACCAGGCAAGGCTGAGCAAAACATCCCTCCAAATAATGCTAGTACTTTCACAGAATTGTCTATTAACTGCTGGAAAAATAATACCTTATTTGAATAGTTAGAAGATGCCTAAGAGCTAGAAAAGCTGACCACAAATGCTCTCTCTCTAAGCAGGGCCCCACTGAGGCCCACTTGCCTCGCACCACATTCTCAGTGCCTCGTACCTGGTTGGTTCTCATTATTATTCTCAATTATGTGTTAAATGAATGCATAATTGAATGAACATCCATATCTAGGCAGAAAGGGGGTGAAAGAGCGACAGGGGGTGAGGAGTTCTTTAGGTGACGAGAAGAACGTCGTGCAGTATTTCTTTTCACTGCCTCCTGAGAGAGCGTTGGAGAACAACAGCTCTGCTCTCTGTTCACGTGCCCAGTAGTGGCTCTGAAGATCTCCAATAGGGAGGGGCAAACTCAGTGTTCCCTGCTGGGTAAGGGGAGCAGGCAGGCAGGAGGGCCAGCATGAATCTTTAAATGTGTGTCAAAAAAGTCCAGGTCATTTCTTGCTCTGACAGGACCCTGGAGAAGAAACATCAGACTCCTTTCTTCATTCCCCACGTGAGGAAAGCGGGGAAACCAGGCCCGCGGAGATCCTGCTTGAGTGAAGTCTGCTGAAAAAATAGGGAATTAGGTAGAGGGCTCCTGGTAAGCAAGCTTTGGAGATTCTGGAGGTGTCTGCCATGCTGAGAGCTCCCGAGGGGGGCAGTGGCCCTCAGCTTTGCAGTAGCAGGGGTGACACAGGCACCCCAGCGCTGGGTGTTTCCCCAACACACCCGGACCATGCCTAGCGCTTAGCCTCCAGTTCACACATTCTCCTGGGGAATGTGTACATGCATCTTCCTAATTCTTCACTGAGGTCAGCCCCAGGCACTGTCCCAATCCTGAGAAACGTATGTGTGAGGAGGCCCTAGTTTCCCAGACAAATAGGCAGCCATTTCCAAAGGCATGAGGGCTTCATCTCCGGCCATCCTAGCTGCCCCCTAGTGGCGAAAGTAAGAATAAGCCTAAATAAATGAGGGTAGCCCTGAATCAGAATTGTTTATCTGGAAAGGTCTGGAGAGGTGACTCATTCAACTTCTTATTTAGAAGGAAGCAGTGAGAGAAAGTGTCCCAGTTCTTACCCTAGTGCTTCCTAACCCTTTGAAATCAGCCAATAAGAATCTGTCCACCTTTACTGTATAGTTATCGCACACTGAGTTTTTCTTGTCTTTTCCAATATAAAATTATGATGATGACGATACTTTTGCCGGCTGTTTCCACAGAGCCCCCTGTGAGGTTCAACATGGGCACACCCAGGAAAGACAGCATCCCCACCACTGTCCTCAGCATGCTTGAGTAGGGCTGCTGAAAAGGGCTCTCGCCAGATTCTAAAGCTGAAATCACCCGACATGTGTGTTGATCAAATCTATAGCAAAGGGTTTATCAAAAATTCAAAGAAAAAAGACACAGATATTTAAAGCAAAACATAGGTGTGTGATTTAAATCATTTTATTGATCGGCCTCTATTTCCTTCATAATACTAAAAAGTCTCCTCATAGGAAATCTATACAACTTAACTGTGGAGATTAACAAGAGATTGATGACCTATTAGGGGAGTCTAGGAATTCTTAAAAGCCTCATTTTTGCAATTGTATTTACTTGGAAAGAGTGCAAAGAGCTGGCCAGAGGGCCGGCTGAGTGGCTCAGTTAGTTAAGAGCTCGCTCAAAAGTGCGAGCCCTAAGCAACAGCGGTTCGAGCCCCGGCCCGAGCTGAGCTGCTGCTGAGCTGCCAACAGGTGGCAGGATGGCTCAGCTAAAAAAAACCCCAAAAAAACAAAACAACAACAACAACAACAAAAACACAACAAGAGCTGGCCAAGAAAATTGAGGCTAAATGTAAAAAATTAAAAAGAATTCACTGTTGGTTATTGTAAAGAAAAATCTCCAGTATGTTTCTCCTGTTGTAGGGAAAAAGCAAGTTGCTTCCTACTGTATGATTCTTTTCTGTGAGTCTTTTTTCACTGCTCACACAGAATACTTCATTTCTGGCCACTAAATATATGGAGGATTTTCCCCATACCAAGCCATTCTCCACCAGCTGGATGTCCTACAATTTAACTCAGTTCTGACACTACCTATCTGGAGATAGTGTCAAATCCCACAGAATCAGGGCTCAGTCCCACCAGACTTCTCCCACCACACTTCAGATGCCAATCGCTAGTAGTAGGTCCCAGGTAAGCCAGAACTTCTGTCTGGTTTGGCCTCAAACTAGATATTCCCATGATCTCCTCCTCTGGTTCGATTAATTTGCTAGTGGCTCCCAGAACTTAGGGAAACACTTACTTGCCTTTACCAGTTTATTAAAGGATGTGATAAAAGATATAAATGAACAGCCAGATAAAGAGATACACAGGGCAAGGCCTGGGAGGGTCCCAAGTGTGAGCAATTCTGTTCCCATGGAGTTGGGGTGCGTCACCCTACAGGTGTGAATGTGTTTACCAACTTGGAAGCTCTCTGAACACCGTACTTTTGGGATTTTTATGAAGGCTTCCTCACATAGACATGTTTGATCATTAACTCTACTTTCAGCCCTTCTCTCTTTTCAAGAGAATGGGGGAGAGGGCAGGGCTGAAAACTCCAAGGTTTTGGTCATACATGGTCTCTTTGGTGACCAGCCCTCATCCAGGAGTTCACCCAGAGTCACTTCAATAGTACAAATGATACTCCAATCACTCAGGAAATTACAAGGTGTTCAGAAGTCGTGGGTCAGGAACTGGGGCAGAGGCCAATAAATATTTTTCTATTATCTCACAGACATAGATCACTTATAAAGGGAAAAAACAAACTTTATAAAACTATAGTTCAGTTCAAATAGCCAACAGAATAGGTAAAATCAGTATGATATAAATTATTGTTACTGAAATTAAAACATTCATTGATGGAAAACAAAGGATTCCTATTTTGAATTAGGCTGTTATCTTTGTAACTTAATGTTTTATAAATATATTTTTTATTTGCTTTTTAGAATAAGTAATGCATGTATATGTTAAAAATTCAAATGTCCACGAAGGTACAGAGTGATAAGTGAGTCTCCTTTTTTTCTCATCCTTCACACTCCAATGCCCCAGTTATCAATGTAGTACTTTTTTATGTATTTCTAAACACACAGGTAAAAAGGTGGCAGAATCATGGATGACATGTCAAATGTGGGAGTCAAATTACCCCAGAATAAACTAGAAAGCTAGAAGATGATGATTTGAGAGTAGAATGTTTGAAATTGAAATTTGTTATTAATTATTACTTAATTAAACTCTATAAGACATGTATTATACTAAGCCATTTATTTAGGTTATTTTATCTAATTCTCCTAACATTCCTAAAAATCATCCCTATTTTGGTGCCAAGGAAACAGAGTCTCAGAAAAGTTATGTAACTCGCTCCTCTTCATGCAGATAGATAGACGTGAAACAACAGTTTCAAGCAAAATTAAAATTACCCCAGGGCCGGCTGAGTGGCATGTTGTTTAAGAGTTGGCTTGGGACACCAGCTCTGAGCAGCAGGGCCCTGGTTCATGCTGGACACCAAGACCACCTTCCAGAGCTATAAAGGAGAGGCTGGTGCAAGGCACACTCTCAGGCTGTGTTTTTGCAAGGCTGACACAGCATCTCAGCATATGGAGGTGGTTTCTGTACACTGGTGATAAAACATCCTGGGTGTGATACATTTGTTGCAACATTGGTTGCAAACATCCTGCAGCTGATGCAGGGAACATTCTCTGCCCAAGGCCATTTCCTCCTCTTCCTTGCCCCACCATAAGCAAGACTATATAATTTAAGCACAGCTGCTAGACTGGGTCTCTGTCCTCCCATCAGGAGAGAGTTGTCGTCTGATGGAATTCCTGTGGGGTTATTTGAGCCTGTTTCGTGTAGGAATAGCAAGTGTACTATTACTAGGGCTGTAATGATGAATGGAAGAAGAAAGTGGAGGGCAAAGAATCGAGTGAGAGTGGCTTTGTCTACGGAGAAACCACCTCAGACCCACTCTACGAGGTTGGTTCCAATATAGGGGATGGCTGAGAGAAGGTTGGTGATGACTGTTGCGCCTCAGAAAGATATTTGTCCTCATGGGAGGACATACCCTAT
>NW_017735430.1:4798-7445 GCF_001890085.2 Hipposideros armiger | reverse complement strand
TTCTCTCCTCAGGTTTTTCCTCCCCCATGAAAACGTACTGCATGCGTCTCATTTCCTCAGTGAGAAAAAAACTGGGCAAATGATCCATAAATAACTATGGCGCAGGGTGATAAGTCCAAGAGTGTGATAGATCCAAGTAGAAGATATTTGGAAAAACGTGATTTGAAGGTGTGAAACTCAATTCCTACAATGTAGATCACTCTCTTTGTTCATATATACTATTGGTTTTATTGAGAGATTAATATCTGAGCATCTTTGGAACTATTTGACAGTCTTCCTATGTCATGTCTTCCAAATAAGACATTTTGACAAATCTTCCTTCAATGATTTCTGCAATACTCATTGAGAGGATATCACTGCCACTTGAGAAATAGATAAGCCTAAAGCTCATCAAAAGCTACTCTTTAATGTGGCAGAAATGGTCCCTAAGGAGTGCATTCTAGATTATTTTGAATATCTGTGAAGATCATTTGAATCAGTGGATTCTAATATTGGCTCAGTTACTGACACTTTGCTCAGATCCTTTGTCAAAATATGTGCCAGTCAATGTCCAAGGTTCTGGGGTAGAAAGAAATGAATATATAACAGGTCTGCCCAAGGGGAGTTTTCAGTCGAGTGAAGGGAACAGATATTTTTATCATAATGTGAAAAATGCAGTGATTGAGATCAGTACAGGCTACAATGGGAGTTTAGGATGAGGAAATGTAATAATGTTTTTATGTTGCAATTACTCAGAGACACTTTTAAAATAGATGACAACATACAAAACTACTCTGAATTCTATGGACAAAAAAAGTCCTATAGAAATCCAAGATATTATAAATTATCATCATCCATCATGTAGATATCCTTTCTGGTTTATATAATAGGTAAGACACATGACATAGGTTATTCAAATTATGCACAATTAGCCTTATTTTCTTCACTTATTATAGAGGGTCTTCTGAGTTGAAAGGCATGGTTTAAAAAATGTTCTTGTTTTCGATCCTCTCAGTTTTGGATTACAGTAAATGTTTTAATTAGTAACTACTGCAAAAATAAACAAAACAGAGAGAAAGCACTTGCCTATTATTTAAAAGGTAAATTTATTATTCCACTATGAGAAGTGATTTTATGACAAATAGCATTTCAAAAAAGCCGGAAAGTGGTCAAAATCCCTCTTCATGAAGCTCTATAATCATTTCTTTATAAGCCAGCCTTCCTCAAACCCAGCCTCAGTTGTTCTAACAGTGATTTAAAACATTATTTCATGTCATATTTTAATAGTAAAATATCTTTCTGGTCTTTTGAGTTCTCATTCTGCAAGATGCATTTAATTCAGTGCTCATTTCCAACTGGCTTGCTTCATTGTTTCTAGAAATATCAGTTCTCTATCAAATTTGATTAATTGTATATGACATTCAGTCAACAAACATTTCTCGAGCACCTTCTATGTGTAGGGCAGTGTACTAATCTGTGTAGATAAAACGTGGCTTCTGCTATGATAAAACTTAATGACTTATTGGGGGATAGAGACAAGTATATTAAAGCTTACAGGAGAGTGGCAGATGCTATAGGAAAGAAAGATAAAAGGTGCAATGAGGGCAGAGAAAAACGGCATTTTAATTAGACTGAAATTGCTGGGAACACTTCTCAGAAGAAAAGCTTAAGCTTTATCCTGTTTAAACCATATAATTTGGTTGGATGAGGGTTGTCCATTCAAAATAAAATATACAGTTTTGTCCCTTATTAGCACAGCCAGTTAAGAACTGATAATGGATTGAAGGCATTTTGAATATATTTTAATCTATGTGGAAAAAAAAATCTCTTTATAACCTGCTCCACTGCATATTTTAAACTATTGAGTCAGAATAAATATGTTGTTTGAGATCACGTGGCCAGCGTCTGGGAGTTGGAGCACCAAAACCGAGACCTTCAATATTGTACCTGAGTTTATTTTAGTCTCTATTAGGGAATCAGCAAGCAAAGTGATTTTATATGGACCCAGGAAGATAAGAATGGAAGTACCATAAATTGTCCTTATCTTTCCTGACCATATCCATTGTTCTTCTCTAGGTCTTGGTCTCTTTCTGTGGGGTTTTCTGGAAGGTGAACATGAAAGATTAATTGACTGTCAGTGGTAGAGAGGCATAGGAGAGATAAAAGACAAATGCTGCTTAAAGACAAGACTAAACAACTATAAAGAACTCACCTCTTGCTCTATAGAATGAGGACACCATTCATTTACTCATGGAATATATTTACTTTTCAAACTTTTATGGAGCCTCTACCATGTGGCCAAATGCCCTTCTGGGATTCACAGATGAATCAGACTTGGTCTATGCCTCCCTTGGGCTCATGGTGTAGCAGAGAGGCCTATATTCACATAAATGGATATAAATAGAATGTAATTGGCCTACTGATTAATGTATGCATGGGTTAGATGAGCAAGAGCAAGAAAAGGAGATGTGGAAAGAATTCTGGCAGGAGGTGATGCCTGAACTGCTTCTTGAACAGCCAGTAAGTGAGGAAATTTTCAACAAGCTGATGTGGGCATATCGGGCAGTGGCAAAGCTCGAGCAAAGGCATAGAGGTGTGTGGCAGCCTTGGTCATAGAAAGCATTTAAGAATTGAGAGGGGGGATTGTATGAAGGGGAAGTGGTGAGAG
>NW_017735430.1:0-2413 GCF_001890085.2 Hipposideros armiger | reverse complement strand
CACCCCTTCCTCCCTTACCCTCTGGTAACCACTAAAGTATTGTCTGTGTCTATGAATTTTTTTATTTGTTTGTCTTGTTCCTTAGTTTTTTTTCAATTTTATAACCCATGTATCAGTGAAACCATATGTGCTCTGATGTTCATTGCAGCTTTATATACAGTGGCCAAGACATGGAAACAACCAAAGTGTCCTTCGATAGATGATTGGAAAAAGAAGTTGTGGTGCATATACACAGTGAAATACTATTCTGCCATAAGAAAAGATGAAACAGTGCCATTTGTGACAACATGGATAGGTCTTGAAATTATTATGCTAAGTGAAATAAGTCAGACAGAAAAAGTCAGAATCCATTACTTTTTAAATGACCTCATTATATTCTAATATGAGTTGAACAAGGAAATATGGTAACTCAAGGTGTTTGCTGACTGATTGCCTGTGCTGATGTGGCATGACAAATGCATTCTTCCTGATACTCTAAAGAATCACATACTCTTTAAAAAAAATCACACATATCTGAGTAAAGAAACCACTCCACATTCCGATAATGTAGTAGACACTTTTGCAGATTGCATTCAGCAACATTTTTTTCCTTTTTTTCCATGAATATCAGATTTATTTGTATATCAGGAGGAAGTGCATGCCAGAGGAAGTGTGGATACCACCCTCAGTAACCTCTTGGAGGCTAATATAAACTAGGTTTTTAGCCTTGGTCTGAATGGCAACATCTCTGGCACTATTGGTAGGCAGTAAATGGTACCAATCTATTTACTTTTATTATACATATGATTATGTTGTTTATTTATTGTCTTAGTAATCATACATTCTGGCATTCTTAAATCAGAGTTTTAATCCAGCCACCCCCTCATGATACTCTTTGCAAACTATTGTTATATGCATTATTCTATTAAATCCTTGAAGCAACACTGAGATATTTTGCCAGTTTTATAGTGAATTAAACAGCATCATAAATGTTACTGAGTTAATAGTTAAAAAAAAACAGAATTGGAATCTAGACTTGTCCAACTCCAAAGCCCATTTTCTTAACCATATTCGATACAAGTATAATTATATTCTATATTTGACATAAGTATGTTTCATATATGTATACTTATGAGAATAGAATTGTACAATTAATCACTAAAATCATAGACTGCTCTTTCAGCCCTGATTGGTTGTTTCTCTAGCTGCTCACTTAGTCCTTTATTCCAGGATTGTTTATTTTTGGCCATACCCCACCCCAGAGATGAGACAAGGCCCCTTTCCCATTCAGTTGATGTGACCTGGCACTTTTATGTTTTCTGTGCACATGACTTGTATTTAGATACTGTTAAAGACCCCAAAGGATGAATTATAGCATATCGCAAAGACCAGGACTTCTCTATGAAGGAATGAGCAGTGNCAAGCACATCACTATGTAATTTATACTATTAATAATACATAAATATCAGAAATCTTTATTGTATGTTAAGCAATGTACTAAGCATTAACAAACCTATAAGATAGGATGACAATGCTTATTTTACCTATGAAGAAGTGGAAGTTCAGAGAGAGTCAACAGTCACACAATTGACATTTGACAGAACAAGGATCTAGTCAAAGTTCGCCTGCATCCTAACTCCATAGTCTTTCTTCTATATTGTAATGCAACTGGCAAGATCTGTTGCTACACTCTGTAGAGCTCTGTTTTCTCCCATTTTTTTTCACTCAAAAAATACTGAAGGCCTCCAATGTCCCAAGCACTATTCTGGATGCAAAATATAAAGAACACAGGTTAATATAACAGATATAATCTCTGATCTCATGAATGGCTCAGTTCAGTGAGAATATGTGGTACATGAATTATATACTTATGACTAAGTATATAATGATATTGTGTATTATGTGCTATTAAGGAAAAACAAGCCCGATGACTAGAATGTAACACAGGGACCTTGTTTAAATTTTGTAACTGGTACTTTCAAAGGAAGTCTTTATTGAGAGCTAACATTAACAATATGTCCCAGGCAATGTGTTCACCAGATGAAAGAGTGGGAACAGCATTCTGGGCATGAGGATAAGCATGTCAGCAGGCTGTGCTCTGAGGTTGTAGCTGGACCTAAATATGCAATAGAATAGCAGGAGCTGTGCAATGTAGAGCCTTTTAGGCTTTAAGAACTTTAACTTTTATCTTCATTTTGTTTAGCTGTCTTAGGCCCTGATAAAGTTTATCCTATTCCATGAAACATTTATGCCCACCCACACCTATGCTGATCTCTCCTTTCTTTGATTACTTGTGCATATATCATCATATTCTGCCAGCCAAAATGTTCACATGTGTAAAACTATAGCTCCTTGAGAGCAAAAGCAAGGTCATATTCTCTTCATCATATCAAATAGTAAATACCCTCTGAATTTAAATGTAAACTTGAATTTT
>NW_017735429.1:5798-7169 GCF_001890085.2 Hipposideros armiger | reverse complement strand
ACATCAAATATACCCAAATATAGAAAGAATACTAAGCCTCCATGTTCAACTCAATTGGGGGGGAAGGACAGGTGAGGCTCTATGTAACACACTATTGAATTTATTTTATTTATTTTTAATTTTAATTTTTATTATTAGTTTCAGGTGTACAAAACAATGTGATAGTTATCCTTTTCACCCCTCACAAAGTGACGACGCCCCCTTCCCCCATCCACTGCCTTCCCCACCCCCGATATCATGCTTATCTATTACAATTCCATTGACTATGGAGTTTAAATAGCTTTCAAGGCCTGTGTTTCACCTATACCCTACCCATTTCCTTTCTTTCTCTGAATAGTTGGAAGCATGTCTTAGACATCATATAATTGCATCTATGTATTTTTTAAATCCTTACCTCCTAGAGATACATGCTGAGATAGTTATATAGTACATAATATAATCACAATACCACTATTCCAACTTGAAATAATCCTCTCTATACTTAGATATCTAGCCAGTGTTCATATTCCTCGATTGTTTCTGTTTTTTATATAAATCAACATTTAAATAAGGTCCATATTGCAGTTGGTTGCTTTATCTTCTAATCCACTGTTTCTTCTCTTTTTTTCCTTTGCAATTTATTTTCTGAACAAATTGGGTTGTCTGGCCTGTAGTTTCCCATAGTAATACGGAAGGTTTGTTGGGGATAAAAAGGGAGAGGAGGTAGATTCAGAGGGCTGAGTTTCAGACTGTGATGCCCATGTGACACCTGTAAAGGGGAAATGGAACAGGGCAGGGCAGAGCCTCAGCCCATGATGCACATCTAATAAAGTCTTGGCTTATCTATGCTAAGAACTGGGGAGAAAAGATGGCCCCTTAGGAGTCTTGCCTTGGGCAGAAATGGCTAAACCTCAGCTGTGTTCAGTCATGAACTAGGGGCTGCCTGGGAAGAGTGTGATCTCAGCTCTGAGGTTCCTATAGATCCTGAAGGTACCAACTACAGGAGGCTGTCAGCTAACTGTCCTTCTTGCAGTAGAAAGACAAGTTCTTCCTCTAAGGGAGATCACAGCAGCCTTAGTAACCAGTGAGTTTATTGTTGTCATTATTGTGAACTCAGGTATTTACACATATTAAATATATTTAATTCACAGCAATGACTATTTTTACTAATTCTCAAATTGTCCCAATTCTGGATTTTTGGAGAAATGAGAACCCCTTCAAATTGATTGTGGAGTCTTTTTGACATTCCCTCAGCCATCTCTGATAACTTTGTTTTCTGGAATGGCAAGATATTTGAGGCTGGTCTTGAACGGTTCATGCCTCGGATGTGGCATTAACACCCTCATCAAAGAAGCCTAATTCCTTTTATTGGGCAGTGGTATGTAGAGATCA
>NW_017735429.1:0-3183 GCF_001890085.2 Hipposideros armiger | reverse complement strand
GCAGAAAGAATAAGATCAATAAAATTGAGCAGCTGTTACCATGTATTGGTTTCCTCATATTTTAAGTATGTTTTCATGTATTGAAAGTGTAAAGGGAAGATAGTATATGTTTTGTTTTGGTTTTCATTACACAAATGAGAACTTATTACAGTTAAAATCTTGGTGGATATAATGCATTTTTAAAGTCCTATTCATAGCCCACTTATTTTAGAAAATATTTTATTTAAACACTTAAACTAAATATTGTGGATATGTTTTGTGTCAGAGGATTTGATTTATAATAAGCTCTTATTTTAAAAGTAGAGATAAAATTTTCTCTAAAAATCATATTTCCATTTTTTAGAATTAGCTTTTTTCATATTTGGGGGACAACTGTGTTGGTATCCAAGCTTCTGAATGAAAGACAAATCTATTGCTTTCCAGGTTGTTTGAATGTTTTATACTGGGACCAAACCTACTCTGTTACTGGGCTTTGTGCCATGGAAACATCTTATGAGTGAACCTAATTTTATTCAAATCTTCTTGGCACTTGAACATTTTGTTAGGTGCATGCCAGACTCATCTTGCATCCAGTTCTTCTGCATGAAAAAAAAATGTGCCTTGAAATTCTAAGTGGTTTTTTAAATTTAACTTTCCAAGAGTATATCGTTAAGTCCCAACCATTAGTTTGGAAAGCTGTGGAATGCCTTTTGGTTTTGACTTTTCAAAGATCTTCAGTTAATAACATTTAATTAGCATTGTATACATTATATACTTTGGGGTGATATGACTAGTTGCAAAGAAATATTCTAGATCATCTCAGACTTCTGAGGTGGAAGCTGATAATATACTTACTAAATTATGTGCTGCTTTACATTAAAATAATGATTCAGTAGTTACCTATTATTTAACTACTGAGTATAGGGCACCAGGTTGAAGCCATTGATTTTGAAGGGAAGAATGCTAAAGTAACCAAGTATTATTAGTTCTGAAAATAGCTATTTTCACCATTATTTTTGTGAAGACTGAAGAAATCAGAAAACTCACCTTGGAGGACCCTATAAAAACTTCAGTATTCTTATTGGTTAATAGTGTGCTTTCATAAGAATCTCAATAAAATAGGCTAAATTCAAACTCTGAAAATTCAACATAGTATCATGTTCAATTTACTAGTAAACAATATTATGCCCTGTATCTAATCCTCTAATTTCATTTTTTCACCTTAATGGAAGCATTGGTCATTATTGCTGCCACTGATGCTCTTTTGTCTGCACATACTGTTGCAACCTAATGTGTTGTGCATTTGATACGAATATTACCATATTGCCATAAGGAGCTGCTATTATTTTAGACACCAACTGATTCCATGATAGTGTCAGATTTCTTTAACATATGCTTATGTTTTTGTACAAATGACCCCAAGGAACATCTGCTAGCTTTGTGGTAGTATCTACTGTTTCTTTTTTAGAATTTGACCTGCCAGCCATTTTTTTTTTAACGTGAATCTACAGTATTTCATTANCACATGAGAAACACAGGCCAAGCCC
This sequence comes from Hipposideros armiger, assembly GCF_001890085.2. Taxonomy (NCBI): domain Eukaryota; kingdom Metazoa; phylum Chordata; class Mammalia; order Chiroptera; family Hipposideridae; genus Hipposideros; species Hipposideros armiger. Next base: position 1,657 of record NW_017735429.1, on the reverse strand, counting down.
CTTCCCTAGCTTCAGGGCACACAATGATGAGAGGTGCGCCGTCACCTCAGTACAGGTCCTGTCTTTGGAAAGGAAGAAACCATTATCTGATAGAAAATCATTGGTCAAGGCTAGTCGGAAACAGTTTTTTTTTCACAGTGGACAAAAGAACTATTTTATCCTGTCTTCATGCTATTTCATTTCCTGTACCCCCTAATCAAATTTCAGGGCAAGGATTTTACTTGTTTACTTAACATTAGAATATTACGTTTTAAATACTTTCAAAAATAAAACAAATGTTTCCAATCTTAATTATGGTTTGTCAGTCTCTGTTTCATAGAATTGCTACCTCAGGTTACACAATTTCATGTTTTTACAAAGTAGTATTCCTGCCACAACTCTGAGCTCAGCTGAATTAAAGCAGTAACTCGAAAATCTGAGAAAGCTGGGCTTCAAAATAAGGTCTCAAAAGTGTTTCTTTTATCAGAGAGATAAAATGATTTTTTGTGTGCTTTATAGAAACATTTATTTGCTGGAAACTTAGTAACGTGAAAGGTAATGTGGAAAAATGTGAAAATGAGAAAAACAACAACAATCAGTTTGAAAACAACAAGAGCTAGTGATTATGTGCGATTTAGCAGAGCTGGATGCATTCTAAGTATTAAGCTGCCTAAGCTGTTTGGGAACAGATGTACGTGAAACAGATCCCAGGCTTCTGTTGCGTACATCCAAAGTGAGACATCTGTCGGTGGACCGTGTGGTCAGAAGTAATGCGAGCAGGGGTTAAACCCCACAATGACCTGTTACTCACGTGAACCACTGGAGGACTAATGACGAAGTAAAACATGATGTTTTGATTCACCATTCTACATATTAAGAAGAAAACACTTTTAAAAATCGGTGGTATGTTTCCAAGCTGTCAAATTTGAAGGAATTTTTAAAAAAGATGGTTGTGAAAAAAATCAAGCTTACCAAGTCACTGCATGTACTGTTGATGAAGTTTTTAAATGCTTTGACAGGTCTGTTAACCTATTTTATAAATATTGTGTGAAGCTCATCGTGTATAAGTATTAGCTTTTGATTAAAGTAAATTGGCCCTTGCAGAAAAACCAATGTGGAGCAAATCTCTAAAGCAGAGCTGATCAGTTAGACGTTCTGCAATGGTGGAATGCTTTGTGTCTGGATGTCTGATACCATTGCCACAGATAGCATGTGGCTATTGAGCACCTGAAATGTGGTTGGCGTGAGTAAGGAACTTTATTTTAAATTTTATTTAATTTTTAATTAATTTAAATTCAGTGGCCACATACAGCTAGTGGTGATCACAGCTCTAATGTATGGAGATTTGAAAATTTTATTCCCTTTACTCATGGCATTTACTCTTTATTTAAAAAATATATAAAAATTTTTTAATCTCTATTCCTATAGAAAGGTACCGTTTTCAAATAATCTTTGTATAGAACTGACGTAGTCATCTGGTCATACAATCTGAGCTGCCGATTTAAAGGTAAAGCAACTGAGTACAGAGATGCTGAAGTAAAAAAAAAAATCCTTTAACATATTTTGTTAGTACAAAAAAATGCTTTTAATTGTTATTGTGGATTTATTGGTGGATAGCAAAGCTGAAGTCTTGTCTGTAAAAATCATTATATTATTCTTCATGGTCATTGTGATTTGT
>NW_017735428.1:0-1921 GCF_001890085.2 Hipposideros armiger | reverse complement strand
GATGCAATTGCTTCCGCATCTCCTCTTGTAGACACCGTGCAGTGAGGCTCATGGCTTTGCACCTTTCCCAGAGTGTAGCTTACTAAGACAAACCCAAGCTGCTGCTCATCAGAGGAGTGTTTCGCTGGTGTAAAATGTATGCAGCTGTCAGGGAAAACCATACTAACTCTGCAAACGGAGGAACTGGCTGGGAGTGCCTCTGCCACCATGCTCAGTGTCTACCTACCCAGTGTCTGGACAACAGTCCACCCTTCAGTGCTGCCAGCCAGGCAGACGGAGACAGAGACGGGTCCTTCCATGGAGTCACTGAGGCTGAATACCTCATGCTTTTCAGTGATGAATTTGGAAAACGTCCCAGAGTGTACATCTGCCTTGGCATAATAGCGTGTACTTCATAGAATGAGGCTTTCAAGGGAAACTGGGAAACAACTACATCTATTCACAGAGGGAGGGTGACATTTCTTCCTTCTTTCAGGGACAAGTGCCTGCCTTGTCACGCTCTGCCTGGCTGCTGTAGCTGCTGGTGAGTGTGTGTAGTCAGGAAGTGCCCACTCAGAACACAAGCCCCGCTGTGGGGAGCCCCAGGATTGGTGCCACAACCCAGCCAGCTCATGCAAAGGAGGTGACTTAGCGCAGCTGGGCCTGTAAGGGAGAACAGGATGCCCGTGGAGCACGGCCAAAGAGCTGTTTTCACTCTCATCAACTTGTATCTCTTTTTCCTTTTTTGTTTTTATTTGTTTGTTTGTTTTTCAATGTGGTGGCCAGGTACCTGGATGCCAATGACCTTCTTTGGGTCCCACTGGAGGAAACTGAAATTTAATATATCATAATTTTCCTCAGGGAATGGAATAGGCCCAACCGGTACTTTGTAACTAAATCTCTTTACTGGGTTAGTCATCCTACTCCACGATTACATCTTATATCTATACTCATATTTATATAATTTCAGGGTCAAAGAGGCAGAGATCCAGAAGAGGAAATTCTGGCGGGGCATAGGCATTCTGGGTATCTGAGTGGGGTTGGAAGGAATGTCTGAACGTTCTTCAAAATGTGCTCTCCTGATATAAAAGGTGTAGTGAGTTCCAGTGAGGCACATTTTATAAAGAAACAAAAAGAGTATTTTAAGAACAAGCACATAACTCTCTGAGGTTTCAAAATCAGGTTTATCGGGATGACATTTGCTATCAAATGTGCATTAATGGGGAAAATGGTCTACAGTAATTGTTTAGGAACTTTTAATGGGGTCAAATCTATGCCTGCCTGAAAGGCAAACTATACAGTCAATGTCCAAGGAGAAATGCTTCTTAAAATCAGAAGAAAACGAATGGTGTGAGATGAAAGCAGACGGACGGATTAAACACTGGAATGTGAGGAGGAGGAAGAGGGGACCTGCTCTTAGGTGCTGTGTTCTATGATCAGGTGCATGTGGCCTGACAGACAGAATATCCACAAGACTAGAGGCTCCTGTTTCATGCACCTTCTTGTAAGGATGATACACAACCATGTTCGGCTAATTCACAACCACGGCTTGTAGTGATGAGGGGAAACTTACAAACTCAATCTGTATATCTTATAAGTAACTTTCAAATAAGCTCCCCAAAGGAAACAGGCTCTGCTTTCTGTTACAACTTATTCCCCCCCTTAACATTACAGAAGCAAACAGAATAGCAAATAAAATTTGGTCTGTAGAATGTGCAAACTATAAAAGGAATGCACATTTGCAGTTCTTATTTTATGTGTTGAAAGGGATTTAAAAACATGAAAAAGAATTTTAAATAATATAAATTCTTTATTTTTAGGCTTCAAGTTAAGGAAAGATCTTTCAATGTTTCATATTTTAATAGGAAAAACTAAGCCATCCTATAACCATGTTATCTGAAGAATGGATGAAAACATTGGAAACTTTACTTTTGAGAGATAA
>NW_017735427.1:0-2762 GCF_001890085.2 Hipposideros armiger | reverse complement strand
AAAGAATAATAGTTACAAAATATAATGAGCTACTTGTGGACATGATTCATTTTAAAGAGCAGAGAAAAAACAGGTGCAGTGAAAGCTTCCATCAGAGCAACTATGGCAATCTTAGTTATCCACTGTCTAGCCTAATCATAATAATAAATGACTCCATAACTTAATTCTATAAAAGGATGGAGTTTATAATAAGCATAATCAGTTGTACTGTAATCTGTCTGAAGAAAAAAAATATGTCAGCATAAGGTGATTTATCTGAATGATAGTATTTATTTGTTTCTGCTAAACTCTCTCGAAACTCATTTCCTTTGACTTTGCTCTTTTCCATATAGACTTCTTATTAATATACCTGTCACCTTCTTCGAGATGACAATCTCCTGGAGAATAAGGATCCAATATTAATTAGGAAAATAGAATCAGAGACTAGAGTCTGTCAGTTTTTAACCCATGTACATAAAAAGCACCAAATCTGAAGACCACAATCATTCTGGAAATAAGAGAATTTTCTGTGCTGAGGAAGAAACAATATATAAGATTTCTTCATTGCCTAGATAAATTTACCTTTGACTACTCACCTCTCTTTGCTCTCTTTCCATATTCACAGCACTCATTCACTTCATTGCCAGTCTGATATCTAAGATACTCTATTATCAGGAAAACAGTGATTTGGAGCTAAGGGAACAACTAGTATTTCGGTGGCTACAAAAAGCAAAAAGTTCCCATGGTGAATGAATATGTGCTCTGTGATATATACTTTGAGTTTTTTGAGTTTAATAACTCTCTTTCAGCCTTCTCAAAACTCTAACTTACAAATTTGAGGTAGAGATCACAAAATGTATTTATTCCTCTCTGTGTATTCCCCACATGTGAAGTCCTGCCCAAGTGAAGAGTTAGCTTTCTTTTGTCCTTTCAATTCTTCATGAATGCTACTATAAAACTGATGCAGATTTTTTTTTNATTATGCATTTAAAAGCAGACACGCTGGCAGGTTTTGTGTTTTCCTTCAGTTATTTTCAGCTACATGGTTATAAGCACAGAGGTGGGGTTAGCCAGGAGGTCGTTTATCCAGACAAGCACAAGTGGGAGAGGGACAATGAAGCTGATGGTATTTGCCAGGATGTGTTAGACTTCGATTGCTGCCATGACAAATTACCGTAAACTTCACAGCTTAAAATAACACAGATGTATTATCTTACAGTTCTGTAGTTCAAAAGGCTGCCACGGGTCTCACTGAGCTAAAACCACAGTGTCAGCAGGGCTGCAGCCTATCTGGAGACTTTAGGGGAGATGCCATTTCTTTGCATTTTCTCATCTTTTGCAGGTGGTCCACATTCCTTGGCTCATGGTCCCTTTCTTCTATCTTCAGGCCCAACAATGGGGTTGCATATCTCCGTGCCTTTCTTCCATGATCTCACCTCTCTCTGACCAGAGCAGGAATATCCTCTCCACTTTTAAGGACTCATGTGGTTATGTTGGATAACCTCTCCATTTTCATCTCTTTACCTTACTTGCATCTGCAGAAGTCCCTTTGCCATAGGTTTCTGGCAAGTCAGAGCAGAGTTCTGATTTTCACAATTTTTCCAGTATTTTTGTTACCTTAATGAAGTGGCTTTATGGAGGTCCTCACTCACTCTGCCATTTAAGAAACCCCACTCCTGTGGCTGTCTAGAGAATGGACTAGAAGGAGTCATTGGTGGAGGAAGCCTCCAATTAAGTCGTTATTGCAGTGTAATGATGAAGAATGGTGATGCTGTGGGCTAAGTAGTTGCAGAGTAGTAAAAGCAAGAATTAGAGGGACTTAAGGTATATTTTTCCTTATTGTTGACTGACTATAAATCTTGTACCACTTTTCTCTTTCATTCAATCAAGGACATAAAATATTCATGCTTTTACTTAACCATAAAATATGGTAAAGCCATAAAATATTCATGCTTTTACTTAACCTGTATCACTAATTCATAGGATAATAAGGCCTAACTCCTATAACTTTGACCTATTGTTAATATTTCTAACTCTCAGTAAGCGATACAAACTTGCTTACATCGGTTGCATGTTCTCATGTAAGCCTATCCAGATTTATATTTGTATTCTCCTTACTTAAACATAGACTTTCAGTTATTGTGTTATCCCCAGACATTTGTTATATCCACACCTTTCTCTCCGCAGTTTATCTGTACACACCCATGTGGTCTGACTGCTCCACTGAGAGTCACAGGTGAGACAAATAGCCTCTCTCTCTGGTCCTTAAGGCTTTCTGGATTAGGAAGACCCTGCTTCATGTGGTTGACTACATTTATTTTGTTCTTCATGCCCCATAAAAATGAAACAAATAGGTTTGGACTCAGCTTGCATCAAAGCACTAGTGACAAAAACATTCCTAAAGATTTTTCTAAATATAGAGTAACCAGTTGAAGAGTTTTTGATTCTAGAAACATACTTTGGTAAACATTCCCTTGAAAACATAAAGCCAAACACGAACATATTATTTCTTTCTTCTGTCCCCCTCAATTGTAATTCACATTTCATAATGACATGAATAGAGAAGTAAACACTCTATTTTCTCTAAAGAAACCAATGTTTATTCATGTATCATGTCATCTGTTACTTTCTCTATAAGACAAATATCAAACACTGATGATCTGATTCAATCTTAGAGACTAGCATTATGTAGAGTGCATAATTAATATTACAAATATTAAGTTTCACTACTTTTCTCCTAATTAGGAATAAAGTAGACCAATAAATGTTTTAGTATAGTTGTG
>NW_017735425.1:0-2889 GCF_001890085.2 Hipposideros armiger | reverse complement strand
TCCTGGAAGTAATAAAATATCTTGAGTGGTGCAGACATCCACTGCAGCACTTCCTTCTGTAGCTGAACTCAATTGTTGTACTGAAAGTTTGGGGGAGGTACGGCCTGATAATTCTGAGGAGCGGCTGATGTCATATATGCCCCTGTTGTTGTCGGGGCCTGGGGCTGGCTCCGCTTTTTGTTTCCCTGAAGGGGAGTTCCATTTTTATGATATAATGGTCTACATTCTGAGGCCCAGTGTCTCCCTTTCTGACATCGAGGACATATTTCTGGTGGACTAGATTCTGCTGGCATAGAATCATTGGGCATATTAGAAACAGTTTTAATTTTCTTTTTGTATTCCTTTTTGGTATGACCCGGCTTGCCACAATTAAAGCAAGTGCCTGGGAACCTTTTTCCTCTTGTCATTCCTGTAAGTGCCTGAGCTAACATTGTAGCTCGATATTGTTCAGTACCTATTCCCTGACAGAGTCTAAGATACCCCATTGTGTCTGTTTTTCCTTTCTGTGCCCCGATCGCCTTTTTACAGTCTTCATTAGCATTCTTATAAGTTATGATTTGTAATATAATATCTGCCACTTGTGCATTGGACACCTGTTTTTTAATGGTATTCTGTAAACGAGCAATAAATTCTGAATAAGGCTTTTGAGGTTCTTGAAATATATTTTGAAAAGAGGTTGGAACTTTTCCTTTCACTTCTATTTTTTTCCAGGCTGTTAAACAAATTCTTTTGAGCTGATCCAGTGCTTGACGGGTCATCCGGATTTGTTGTTTAGTATTTAACCAATCTCCATTACCTACTAATTGATTTTTAGTAATATCTATTTTACCAGCCTGATTTTGCCTACTTTGAATTTCTGCTCCATCAACCCACCAGGATTTAAATTGTAAAAATTGAGCAGGAGAAAGGCAGGCTTTAGCCAAGGCATTCCAATCTATTGGGACCATTTTATTTTCATCGGCAATACCTCTAATTAGACCTATAGTATAGGGGGAGGTAGGACCAAACTGGGTAACCGCCTGCTTGAGTTTTCTTAGGAGTTTAAAAGGAAAAGGTTGATGTTCTACTAGTTCCACTCCATCAGGATGCTCATCATTAGGAGCAATATGATCCCGGACCACGACAGGAAAATTTAATGCTTCCAAGTTTCCCTCTATTCCAGTCTGTTGAATCCCCTTTTCTATGGCTGAGATAGAGGAAAGNGTAGATAAGGCCATTTTCCTCGCTCGACTGGGCTGCAAAGATAATCTGGACACCTCCATTACTGGAGGTGTCGGAGGACGGGTAATGGACATGCATCTCTCTTTTTCCTCATCTGAGGGAGTTTCCACTAAGATCTCTTCAGGAGACGGGTACCGCATCACCTTGGGCCATGCTGGCTTCAGGACGACTTTCTTGGGTGTGTTGCTCATGGTAAGGTTTGATACACCGGCTAGGCACCCACAAAGGACGTTCTTCTTTGTCTGGGGAAATACAAGCAAAACCTCGTCCCCATGTCAACAAGGTCCCCAAATTCCACTGATTATTCTGAATATCTTTCCACCATATGGGTATAGGTGGGGACTTCTTTGAGCTTATAGAAAACTGCCTTTCTGCTGCAGTCCTTCCCAAATGAGGATCAGAGCCAGAGGAGTTCAAAAAATTTAAAGTAAACATAGCCTTGGCTAGTTGCACCTGAGGTGGCTCCTTTGCATCTCCCCCTTTCTGTTTCTGTAATTGTTTTTTTAAGGTATAATTAGTACGTTCAACAATAGTCTGTCCTTGTGGGTTGTAAGGAATGTCAGTATTATGAGTGATCTGTCAAGTGGAACAGAAACTGGCGAATCGGGCACTAGTATAAGCGGGGCCATTATCTGTTTTAACTTTTTGAGGAAGGCCCATAATGGAAAAACAGATCAAAAGATGATGGCAGGAGTGTGTTGTAGTTTTACCAGTTTGGGTAGTGGCTACTAGAAACCCTGAAGCAGTATCGACAGAGACATGCACAAATGATAATTTTTCAAACGAGGCGACATGAGTCACATTCATCTGTCATAAATCATTAGGAGTCAAACCTCGAGGGTTGGTACCCTCTGGACATTCCTAGGAAGCGTTAAGAATCTGGCAGGTAGGACAAGTCTGAACGATATGTCTAGTCTGTTTATTAGTAATGGGAAACTTAGATCTTAATCCTCTTACATTGACGTGGGTCAAAGAGTGAAAGTGGGTGGCTTTCTCTATTTGAGCATTTCCTTCTAAAGAGTCAGCAATAGCATTTCCAAGCGTCAACAGCCCAGGAAGGGTCATATGAGCGCGGATATGAGTAATAAAAAATGGATGCTGACGGTTTCTCACACTCTGTTGAAGCTGTTGAAACAGAACCTGAAGAGATTGATTGGAATTAAATGATAGAGATGTTGTTTCAATGTTCTGAGCCGTATGAACAACATAGGCGGAGTTAGAAACAATATTTAATGGTTTTGAATAAGTTTGAAGAGCAGTTAAAACAGCCACCAATTCAGCCTTTTGTGCTGAATTACAGTTAGTGTGAACAAGTTGACTTTTTTTTAACTAACTATTGTAGTTTTTTCATTATTTGATTTATTTGTAAAAATCGTGATTCCCTGAGGAATTGGCTCCTGTCGGAGCTTTTTAGGTAGAATTCATTTAGTCTTTTGTAAAAACTGAAACAATTTATGCTTTGGGTAATGGTTGTCAATAATTTCATAAAAATTGCTTATTGCAATTTGCCAAGACTCATTATGAGTGTTTAGATGACTAATCTGTTGTTTTTTAAAGGGAACTACAATCTGATTAGGCTCTTGTCCACTAAGATGCAGGACACGGGTACGAGTTTTGGATATTAACTCTGAAATTAATTTTACATAAGTCGGGAGTGTTTTAACAAAA
>NW_017735424.1:0-2429 GCF_001890085.2 Hipposideros armiger | reverse complement strand
TGGCTAGGAATCATTATAACATACTCTTCATTGCTGAAGGCCATAGGGGTAATACTGGTACGAAATCTTGCTCTAGGAAATGCAGACACTGTAAATTTGAGAAGTCTGTTAGGAAATTACAGACAGACAAGTATACCATTATTGTCTTCCCCCATAGTTCAAACTGAACTAAAACTTGTAAAAAGATAGAAGAAAGTAGGAACTCAAGGATACCTCCCAAGTGTCTTTACCCAACAAGTATCAAATTTGCTTTGGCTACCATGGCAACCATTATGTTGCCATTAGGCTGTCAATTATGTTTTGGCTCCAGTTTTACACTATGTAATATTACTCAAATCAGTTAACAACAAAAACAACAATAACTCCCCCAAAAAACACACATGCACATACATGTCCATATAATACATATAACACACACAGCACATACTTGCACACATATACCTTATGATTTCAAAATGGTTACATATTCAATCTTTTTCTCATACAGGTTTCCTTAAAAGTATTTTAACATTATTCTTGTAAAATATTATAACATTTAAAATAGCAAAATTATAGAAAATAGTACCAAATAAGTCACAATAATTTCCTCAGAAATAACTGTAGGACCCAGCATGTCTCCTAAATGCCAGTCCCATATTCAAAACAGTATTAGAGTTTTCAAGTCAGTAGTCTTTCATTTTGCTTTGTCCTTTGTTTAGATACAAAGAAAAACAATGTACTGTGTCTGGGGTAATATAGAAGCAACACTAGAAATCATTTAATCACAGTCTTCAGAACACAATATATCTCATTTAAAAATACATATTTTTTCTATTTATCCCTGAAGGAGATAGGAATTATAACCTGTTCTATGAAATTCAAGTCATGTAAATTTTAAGAAACTGTAAATCCACTTTCTAGATGATGAGCTAGTGAAAATCGGAAGTTATTTATCCAATTCTAAAATATCACTATGAGAATAAAAAGACTAAGGAAGTCAGTTTTTTAGTATAATTCTACTGTTTGTAATTGTTGGTAGTGAAAATCCGCAGTCACATAGGCTGACTAAGATGATGACATACAGAACTACTTTGAAACACAAGCTGCCTTCTTCCTAAAATGGCATCTGTCTAGGGATGAAGGACATTAGTAGGTAACCTAGATAGTATGGGAGTGTAATAAAAACAATCACATGGGGTAAAATCATTAAAAAGTGGATAAAATAATTGCAACAGCATCACTTTTATTTCTATTAGTTGTGTTTTAATATAACTGCTACAAAATTATAGAGAAGGCATATCACATAATTGATAAATCAGAATGAGCTATTACTTCCTCATACCTATTCAAGAAATATTAACCTAAAAGAAAGTCATATTCACTTTTGTTGTCTGTAGACCTAGCCATTTCTTTTTCATGATTAGAAAGATTCTGTATCAAAGAAATTGTCATAGAGCATTACTAGTTATGTCACATATGTGCTGCTTCTAACACCTTGGTTTAACTCTCAACCAGATNTGAACTGATAGTGAGGATGGAAGACGTGAACAAATTCAAGACAATGACATAAAATGATGTGAATAAAAGAGGGATAGAAAAATCTATATTGATATCAGATTTCTTTGAACAAATGGGCTGTCAGCAAGAAGAGCTTGTGTGTAGGGTATGGTAAATTTAGCCTATTTTGACTTTCAGACACACAAGTGGGGAATCTCTGTTTGTCAGCTGGTGCATGTATCAGAAGCTAAGAAGGAAGACCATCTCTGAAAATTAATTTGGTATCGCTAGTGTATCAGAAGCTAAGAAGGAAGACCATCTCTGAAAATTAATTTGGTATCGCTAGTGTATGGAAAGTAACTTCAACCTTGAGAGTGAATGAGACTGAATGGATGGATGACTACAAATGTTAAGGTAGTTCTAGCTGAGATGGACTAAATGGTTTTACCTATCAAAAGATAAAAATCACAACTTTAAAACAAAAACAAAAGTGTGTCATTATGAAAGCTTTAAAGATTAAAAGACCCATAGAGATGATTTATTACTAAATCCACTGGACTCTTTTAAATCCTTATATTTCTCAACTATGGCAAAAATGAACATTTTAGGTGGTTTCATTTTTCTGGCTTCTGAAACAATATCCTTATTTTAGTTTTCTTTCTAATTCTTAGTTTTATTTTAGCCTCCTATTTATTTTTCTGTATATCCTCAGGGTTCTGTCTTCGACACTCTCCTATCCTTTTATGTTCCCTTCCTTGAAGCATTTCTCATAGCTCTGAATTTCCAAACCACTTATATGTGGACAGCTCCAAATTTTGCATCTCTACTCCAGATCTCTCTATAGAGTTAGACCTGTTCAGTCTAATTGCCTAGTGAACCTCTCGACTAAAGTCTAGTATTTCGGTTTATTATGCCCTCTAAACCTGCCCTCTCCTTTTCCATTTTCCATTTCA
>NW_017735423.1:0-1925 GCF_001890085.2 Hipposideros armiger | reverse complement strand
ATCTTTAATTTCTAGTTTTCTACTTAAAAGCATCTCAGGACCCACAATTTAGAACAGGATTTAAAATGAAGCCTCTACGTATAGTGTGCGTGTATCTCCCTGTCGGAAACCTTATCTTATACCATTTGCTTTATGAGAACTCTACTTCTGTGTTTGGCAAACATGGGCTGCCCGGTCTTCCTTATAACCTAACTTCCTTGGGTTGCTTTTTATGACAAACCTCCTAAGTGCCTCCTTAAAAAGTTGGAGCACGTGCTTCATAATCGGTGGAACTTCCCTTGCCTGGGGATAAGACTGCTCACGCTCTCCCCAGCTTTGCCCCGCCTTTATCCACCTTCAGCCCTTCCCAGGCCCCAGCTCTGTCCGACTCTGTAGCATTTACTCAGTCACATAATAAAGGGTGCTACGTGCTTGTCAGTGTGGATCCCTCTTACTCCGCATGCTTGTCCTAGACCTTAATTTTACAACGTGGGCCTCGGCTTCTTAAAAACATTCAAATAAATAGAAGATTTAAAAAATAAATGTATATTATCTAATTTCACCTCCTCATAACCATATTCACAGACTAGCTCAGGGTCCCCTCAATAAATGGCAACGGGGGACGCGTGTAGTGAGTAGGCCCAGGGTCAGTTCTATCCATGGGTGCCATGTCTCTGTAGACTCTCCCAGCCACATGAAGACCGCCCTGAGGGGAGATTCTGTGATGGATGACAGCCTGAGCCCATCAGAAGGCAAGCTCCCCCCCCTCCCCCACCCCCACCCCCAGCAGTGCTCTTGGCATGGATTCAGTGTCCCCATCTGGAACTACCAGGGGTCGAGGGTTGGATGGAGTGGGAGGCAGAAGAGGAGCTAAGAAATGATGTGAGATGGAGGAGGAAGGCGGTAACTCAGACTCCAGCCTCAGCCCTCACATAACCCTTCCTCCTGGCCCTCAGCCTCCTCCATGGTCTGCCCAATCTAGGGCCAATATCTCTACACCAATCTATCCATAATCCTCATTTCTCCTGCCACTCTCTTCACCTCCATCTGCTAAGGCTCCGTCAGGGACCATCTCAAGCACAACTTCCTCAACTAGGCTCCCTCCAAACTATATATCATGAGGGACAGATCACTTCCTCCCTTGAACAATATTTATGTCCATGGTTCTTCCTCCCATATCCCAAAGGACTATCTCCAATTTCATTTTGGTGTCCCCAGCCCTAAGTGGGTGTCAATAAATGTTCCTAGAATTGAAGGATTGAATTCAGGACTGATAGGACTGGGATGACTGTTTGCAGCCAATGTCATTTCAGAACTGTCATTCTGAGCAATGTTGTAAAACATTTTGGATGTCTTTCCCCAAAAGATCACCAAAGGATCACCTGTGGCCTATTTGGGTGGGAAACCAAGGGCATGGGAGTCCCAGTTACCTATGGCTGTGTAACAAATTACCCCAATATTTAGCAGCTTAAAACAACACACATTTATTTTGTCACAGTCCCTGTGAGGCAGGAATCCAGGAGCCGCTGAGCTGGGTGGTTCTTGCTCAGCGTCTCAAAAGGTTGTTGTCAGGCTGTCAGCTGGGGCTGCAGTCATCTGAAGACTTGATTGGGGCTGGAGGATCCACTTCTAAGATGGCTCAGCCACATGGCTGTTGGCAGGTAGCCTCAGTTCCTTGCCACAGGGTTGCCTGAGTATCCTCATGACATAGCTGTTTGCTTCCCCCAGAGTAATCCAAGAAAAAGCAAGGCCAACTTACTTTAAAAAATGATTTTTTATGACCCGGCCTTGGAAGTGACATTACATCACTTCTACCATATTCAATTGATCACACAGACCAACCTGATATAGTGTGGGAGGGGACTGTGAGCACCAGGAGGTGGAGCTAATGGGACGCCATCTTGAAGGTTGGCTTCCATGTATTATTATACTCTCATCAGCCTGGT
>NW_017731774.1:1548728-1551287 GCF_001890085.2 Hipposideros armiger | reverse complement strand
GTGTAAGAGTTCCAGTTACTCTGAGTCCTCACCTCTTGTGTGTTGTGTATGTGTTTTGTCCTGCTAATAGCCATGCAGTGTTAAAAAAAGAAACAAGAGGCCCAAAATGGAGTCCCAAGTGCTAAGCCCCACTGTGCAGCAAGCCAAGACGCAGTACCTAACCTAACTGCAGTTTCAACCTCCAACGTAATTTTAATCGGTTTGTCTGGAATTTCCTGGTCAGCATTAATGAGGTCATCCCCCAAGACCCCTTCTCTCCCCCAGAGGAGGAGACCTAAGCCTGAAACTACCCATTCTTTGCTAGAAATTTCCTTTTCTCACCCCCTTTCTATCAAAACCTTTCCTTTTCTGCAGCTTGGCAGGGCTCCCTTCTATTTGCTCGATGGGTTGCTGCCTGATTCATGAATCATTAAATAAAGCCAGTAAGATCTTTAATATTTACTCAGTTGGATTTATTTTTTTAACCATAGTGTTTCACTGTAGTTTTAATTTGCATTTGCCTAATGACTGATGGTGTTGAGCATCTCTTTATGTGCTTATTTGCCATCTGTATGTCTTATTTGGTGAAGTGATTATTTAAATCTTTTACTATTTCCAAAGTAATGATGCTTTTTTTCTTATTTCTGCATTTTGAGAGTTCTTTACATATTCTGGAGGCAAGTCCTTTGTCAGATTTGCAAATATTTCTCCCTGTATGTGGCTAATCTTCTCATTTATTAGTATATTTGCAGAGAATAAAAATCCCTAATTTTGATGAGGTCTAACATGTCAATGGATTATGCTTTTGATGTAGTATCTAAAAACTATTTCCTTGATACAAGTTTGCAAAGATCTGTGTTAGGTTTTCTTCTGGAAGTTTAAGAGTTTTACCTTCTACATTTTGGTTTATGATCCATTTTGAGTTAATTTTTTGCATAAGGTGTGAGGTATAGAGGTATATAGGTCAAGGTCAAGGTTCTTTTTTTTTTTTTTTGGCTGATAAATCTCCAGTTATTCGACCACCATTTGTTGAAGAGGTCACCCAGGAGGGCAATATAATCGAAAGGATCCTTATAAGAGTGACACAGGAGAGTCAGAATCAGATAAGGAGATGAAATGAAGAAGCAGAGGTTGGAGTGATGCCATTGCTGGAAGGGACATGACCCAAGGAATGCAGGTGGCCTCTAGAAGCTGGGAAAGGCTAGGACTGATTCTCCCTTTAGAAAAATACTTGATTTTAGCCTGTAAGACTGATTTTCAGGCTGCTGACTGCCAGAACTGTAACATAATAAATGTGTGTTGTTTTAAGCAACTAAGTTTGTGATATTATTTTACAGCAGTAGAAAACTAATACAGAAAGCTCCATGGAATTGCCTTTACACTCCTATCAAAAATCAATTGGCTGTTTTATGTGGAACTATTTTTAGACTCTCTATTCTGTTCCATGTTTCTATGTGTCTATACCTCTGCCAATACCACACTGATACATCTTTTTAAACCTGTCCTGAATTCTCTTGTTTCCCCAGCTTCATATCTTCAGGATATGAAAAGTTGGCCAATGGTAGTAAGAAGAAACCAAAGAGATAAAAAACACAAAATGACAAGTTTCAAGGCAGCCATCTATATTAGTTATCTATGACTGAGTAACAAATTGTCCCAAACTTTGAGGCTTATAATAACACACATTTATTATCTCACGATTTCTGAGGGTCAGGAGTCTGGAAGCATCTTATCTGGGTGCTTCTGGCTCAGGGTCTCTCATAAGGGTGCAGCCAAGCTGTCTGTCAGGGTTGCAGCCATTTCAAGGTTTCACCAGGAGATCATTTCCCTAAGGTCATGCACGTGGCTATTAGCTGGCCTCAGAAAATCTGCTTCTGAGGTGACTCACATAGTGGTTGGAATGCCTTAATTTCTCCCACATGGGCCTCTCCATAGGCTATTTGAATGTCCTTATAACATGGCAGCTGGCTTTCCTAGAGTGAGTATGAGAGAGAGGGCGAGGGAGAGGGAGAGGGAGAGGGGGAGAGAGCGAGCGAGCGCTTGCTTGCTCACCTAAGACAGAAACCATTGTCTTTTAATAGCCTAATTTTGGATGTGACATCTCAGCACTTCTGCCATATTCTATTTATTAGAAATGGGTCACCAAGTCCATTCCACATGCAAGGAGAGGGGAATTAATCTCCATCTCTTGAGGGAAAGCATATCACAGAATTTGTAGACATATCTTTGAAACCGCTATAGTCTACCCTCTGGCTACAAATTATTTATATTCCTCCCACATGCAAGACACACTCATCCACTCATCAAGGGCCCCCAAGAGTCCCATTCCATTACTGTGCCAGCTTAGAGTCCAGAATCTTGTCATCTAAGTCTGGTCCAGAGAGTAGAGGTTCCTCAGGTGTAGTTCCTTAAGATCAGCTCCTTGAGTTTAGCTTTTGTGACCTGTGAAACTGAAGGAACAGGTTCTGCCCACTGCCCCCTTAACATACAATGGTGAAACAGGCATAGGAATATTGCTCTAGATATTTCTGTTCAAAAAGGGGGAAAATGGGAAGCATGCAGGAATCAGTGGTCTGTGGC
>NW_017731774.1:1496060-1547287 GCF_001890085.2 Hipposideros armiger | reverse complement strand
TGTATACATTTTTTGGCACCCTCTTTATGTATGTATGTACATAATTATATATATAATTAACAGTGGTTTCCTCTGGGGAGGTGTCATAAATGATTTTTCACTTTCTACATTGTACCTTTGTGTATGTGAACCTTTAAAAATGAGCACCTCTTTTAATAAAATTGATCATCAAAACAATGACATAATTTCCATTTTGGAAAAATGTTAATATAATGTACTGCCAGGTTACGTATGATCCTTGTAGCTATTTGATTTCCCTGGATGTGACCCTTGGGGTAATTCTAATGGAGTTGCTTGTTCATAGGATGTTGGACTAGCTACACTTTAATGGTGGTATTTTCACCTTCTGACTGGATGGTGAAGTTGCATGGCCACATCACACCTGAAGTTCAGGCAGCAGGCTATATTTGCAAGAACAATGGACTTGGAGTCAGAAGACCTTGGTTTAGGTTTAGTATTGGCTCTTCCTTTCTGAGTTTCTGTTTCTTCCTCCATAAAATATGGCTGCATTCATCAAACAGTAAACATTTACTGAGTATTATTGTATGCAGGCGCTGTGGCTGTGTGCTAGGGGCCCCAGCGCCTGCCCTGCCTCCCTCAGAATCGTGATGGGAGAATCAATTCCTACATGAACAAAAACATAACAGGAAATGGAACTCCAGGCACTGAGCTGTACTTTCAGTGGTTTCATTAAGAAGGAATGAGACTGGCTTTGTTATGAAGCAAGTGGTGTAATGCAGTAATGAGAAACTCAGGCTCGGTAGCCAGATGGACTGAGTTCAAATCCTAGCTCCACCAGCATTTGGTGGAGGTTGCTTCACATCTCTTTGAATCAGTTTTTCTCCACCTGTAAAATAGGGATAAGAATTGTACTTATCTCCTGTGGTTGTTGTAAAGAGTAAATGAGTTACTTTGTGTGAAACACTTGGAACAGTGCCAGGCACGTTGGTACGTGCTCAATAAATATTAGCTATTATTATTATTCGGGATGGAGACACATCAGACCAGGTGTTTCTAACACAAATGTGACCAAGTTGATGTCAGGAGGTGGTCTGGATGTGACAATTTTCTCTTTACTTGTGGACTCATTCATGTCACCTGGCCAATTAGGTCAGTGTCCACCTACTCTCTTGCTGGTGCGTGAACATCCTCTCAAGGCTGTATGTGCCATTGGCAAGAATATTCCCAGCTAGAAAAGCAAGCTCCAGAAGCAACTACTGGAAGCTTCAGACCAGCTCTCCAGGTCTATGTGGAGAAGACAGGGTATTCAGCTGCCTGCTAGGGGCTACTGAGTCGGCCCATTATGTTAACAGGTGTGGCATGCTTGTCTGATTGCTCCGATCATCTATGGCTTCCATACCCACGGTCTTCACATGGTCCAAGACAGCTGTCAGATTTCCAGTCATTCTGTCTACATTTGTATTTTCTTAATGACTTATGCAATCTGGGTAAGTTAAGGAAACAAGTCCTTACATTGGGCATCTATGCTTTGCAAATATTTTCTACCATGTGAATTCCAAATATATTTTTCCTATTTATTATGTCTTTTATTCTCAATTTATTTTTCTAACATGAAGACATTTTCCTCTCTGAAGAAAATTTGCGGATATCTTTTCCCTACTTGCTATACTAGAGTAGGTCAAGGAAAGCTTTCTGGGAAAAGTGACTTTTAATTCAAAACTCCATGGGCGAGCAGCACAAATCAGGTAAAGAGAGCAGGGATGAGTGTTGTCAGCAGAGGAATAGCATGTGCTTCATCTATCTTTCATCTCTCTCCACTCACCTCTTACCAGTGACTTACCTTCTTGGCCATTTGTGATCCCACACAGCTGGCTTACTCTTGATCCATCCTGGCTGCTATGGTTTGAATATTTGTGTCCTGCCCACCCCCTCGCCTCCCATGCCCAATTCATATGCTGATATCCTAATGCCCAATGTGATGGTGTTAGGAGGTACCTTTGGGAGGTGCTTAGGCTATGAGGGTGGAGCCCCCATGAATGGGATCAGTGGTCTTATAAAAGAGACCCCACAGAGCTCCCCAGGTCCTTCCACTATGTGAGGATAACAAGAAGTCTGGGACTTGGAAGACAGCTCTCAGCAGAACCTGACCCTGCTGGCACTCCGATCTTGGACTTCCAGCCTCCAGAATTGTGAGAAATAAACTTCTGTTGTTTATAAGCCACCTAGTTTGTGGTATTTTGTTATAGGAGTCTGAACAGACTAAGGTACTGGCCTTGACTCTTCCTTTCAACTTAGCCTTTTCCCCCTTCAAATGGACTGCCTCAAGGGTCTCAGTTTTTAAGTCCAAAGTGAGAATTTGCTGCACTAGCTCATCCAGTCACAGCTTGGCTGGGTAAGAGTGGAGTGATGGTGGTAGAGGTTAGATACTATGAAATAAAATGATGGCACTTCCCTTTTGGGAGGAGCTTAGAGTGGCAGTCTCCTATCAAAAGGGGTGTTGCTTTGGTACATAATGACTGACGTTTATTTATAGTTCAGTATGTGCCTGCTTTTTTAGTCTTCATGTCAGTGAAGGACTTCATGAACACTCATATACTGATCAGCACATCAGTTGGTTTAGGCAAAGTTATGCTGTAATAGAAAATGATTCCTAAAATCTCAGTGGCTTACAACAAATATTTTGCACATGTGACATGGCTAATACTGACTGGCTTTGTCTGTGCTGTATTCCACATGTCTTCTCACTCCAGAACCCAAACTGAAAGACAGCCTTTATCTGGGACATGCTGCTTGCCTGACAGAAGGAAGAGGAAGATGGTAGAACCACATGATGACTCTTAAAGCTTATGTTTGGAAGTGGCAAATATTACATCTGTTCACATTCCACTGGCTAGAGCAATTCCATGGCCAACCCTGAGTCAATGTGGAGAGAGGATACTTCTCTCATGGGAAGAGATGGTAAATATTTTGAAGAAATAAACATTCTCACATAGTTCATCACAGCCAGTGGTATCATTAGTCCCATCTCTGCAGATGAGAAAACTAAGGCTAAAAGAGGTAATTTCATCACCGTCATAGACTCAAACTCCACTCTGTGTAGTTCCAAAGGTGGTCCTTTCTACCCTGCGTTCTCTTTGGGGGAACTTGTCTTATTTACACTGTGTAGGCACCTGAAATTGTAATTTATTTAGGGGCACAACCACTTCTCATCAGCCTCAGAAGCTTTTCCATGAAAATTTCTAGAGCTAAACTACCCTTGAAAGCTTCCTGGAAGGATATGAAGCTAGAAAGGGGTCAGGCTTAGGGAATCATCCCCGTGAGAGCTGACTCTATTCCATTTAGCATTTTTTTTAAAACCACTGAATTATTTATCTGCTTTATGGGTTTGTAGGTCCTTTGAACAGGGATCACCTATCAATCCATCACCCTTTGTTTCTGTTTCCTGTGTGTGTGTGTGTGTGTGTGTGTGTGTGTGTGTGTGTGTGTGTGTTGTGTCTGAGCTCCTCAATTTTCTAGGTAATTTTAGGAACTTCCAGATTGCATTGGATATTTATATTCCCCCAAATTATTAGTGGGGTGAAGAGAGTGCAACCTTATTTACTTTTGCCAAAGACCAACAATTTTAAGTTTAGAAATGTAATTGCAGGAGGGGTGGGAATAGAAATTACAGCCAACAGGCTACTTCACTACATTTGTAAATATCTGTTGATTTCAGGGCAGCTTACCTGTTTTAGAACCTCTGGTTCCCAGCTGCATGGTGCGGTATGGTAACACGTGTAGCTGGTGACCTCCTGTATGAGTGACTCGCCAGGTTTGTTTGTCCATCCGGGTGGGGATTAGGGTGAGGCAAGTGAGGCGCCTAGGGCACTCAATTTAAGAAGGCACTTGCAGGAACCTGAGAGTTTTCTTGCCTTACTCCAGTGCCGGCCCTGGTGTCCATGATGCATTTATCAGAACTCCGCAGCGTCAAAATGCCCGGAGCTGGTTTACCTGTGAGAATTACCTGCCCTCCCCTCCCCTCCCCTATTGGACACGCAGCAGATCCTAGAGGACCTTCTGCCCTGTTACTTTGCTCCGCCAGCGAGGCTCATTTCCAGGTTGCTGTGTACGTGTGTGTGGCCCGGGCTCGGTACGGAAGGCAGAGAGGGAATGCGCGTGTGTGCCTGTGTTAGGCCGGGCGGGTCCATATCCGGGTGGACAGGGTGGGTGGGGCTGCCGCTCTCTCCAGGTCCAGAGGTGGGTTGGGGGTGGGGAGTGACACGCCGAGATTCCCTTTCGCCCCTTCGGATACGAGAGGGGGGCGACAGGAGGAGCGCGAAGGGTGACAGGGCGTGCCCACCCTGCGGATCGGCACCCGGGAGAGTCCCCCAGCCCCCAGGCCTGAGCGGCCGCTGTGACTCAAAAGAAGAGCAGGAGGAACCCGAGGAGGGCTCGCTGAAGCCGCTACCAGCTCCGAACTTGCCCGCGAAACTAGTGCGGAGGGAGGGGCCGGGGCCGGGGCCACGGCGGGAGGAGGGGCGGCCGCAGCTGCATCCAGCCCCGTTGGCTTCCTTCCCAGCTCTCCTTCGCCTCCTCCTCCTCTTCCTCCTGTATGAGTCAGGCATTTCCCGGGGATTTGGAGCAGCCACGCGCGGCCCGGGCGCCCGGAGCTGTAGCAGTCGCCGCCGCCGCCGCCGCGTTAGGAGCCCCAGTGCCGGGGCGGCCACTCGAGTCCCGGGCGCGCACGAACCATGGAGAGGGCGGCCCAGGGCGCAGACGGCGGCGGGGGCAGCAATAGCAGCAGCCGCAGCAGCAGCCGCGCCACCTCGGCGGGCTCCTCTCCCTCCTGCTCCCTGGCGGGCCGGGGGGTCTCCAGCCGGTCGGCTGCAGCCGGGCTCGGCAGCGGGGGCAGCCGCAGCAGCCCGGGCTCCGTAGCCGCTAGCCCGTCCGGGGGAGGCGGCCGCAGGAGGGAGCCGGCGCTGGAGGGCGTGCTCAGCAAATACACCAACCTCCTCCAGGGCTGGCAGAACAGGTAACAAGCCCGCCGCCCGCGCCACCGCGCGCCCCTCCCGGCACGTCGCTCAGTGTGTGTGTGAGTGCGCGCGCGCGGTCGTACCACCGGCCAGCCGGGTGCTGCCGCTCACGGGTGCCCTTCCTGTGTCCCTGCTCCTCTTCAGGTGGGGTGCCCAGGATGGGGCGCGCGGTGACCCCATCCTAGGACTGCACCGCAGTGGCGGAGAGGGAGGCGAGAACCCTGGTTTTCTTTTGGACTGGCACCTGCTGGGAGTGGAGTGGCTGGCAGGCGGAGCGCGCTGGTCCCGGGCCCTGTCTGCTAACGGTTTCCCGCACCCCTCAAGAATGGTTGAGGAAGGCAGGCAGAGGGGACGGTGCTTTATGCCTGGATGAAAAAGCGTTATTACGTCGGGCGCGATCACAGTAATTTTCTCCATAACGTAGTTCACTGAAAACTTTGGTGTTTCAAAACACCATCCTCACAAACCTGCCCCCTATCCCCAGCGCCTTCCAGCGCGCGTGTGCCACCCCTCTGCCCAGTTGGTGGCTTGGAACCTCTGATCTCTGCAACGGAAGTTTAGTTAAAAAACCCCCACAAAAAACCACACACACACACACACACACACACACACACACACACACACACACACACTCCCCCCAAACCCTCTCCCCTTTCCAAATGGGCAGTTTGCTATTTTAATAATAACTTTTGAAGTTCCCTGCTCACCACCCTCACATGGACACGTGGCAGCATGGGGGATGTCCGGGAAAGGGGCTTCCAGCACACTTGGGGTAGCAATAGTGTGTGGACTATGGTAGTGAGGATAGCGAAGACCACTTGAAAGGAGCAGATGCGACGCTGCTGTTTACATTTTTAAACTTGGGTTTCCAAAACAAGCCAGAGGGAAATACAAGTGGCCACGCCAGGAGAAGGGGGCTTTTTGGAGAGGTGGTTGATAAGGTGTTTTGTCTTGCCCTTAATAGCCCTCGGATCTTAGGATTGGGGGCTTTTAGGGTTGCTTGTGAGATTTGAATCATACCCTGGGATGATTCTTACTCACCTCTGCTGGTTAGGGTAGATTACTTGATCGTCTTTCTCTGTAGATGTTTGGAAATGTTCAGATTTCTTCCAGCTGAAACTTATAAGGTAGTTATTTGTGTGAAACTCACCTAGGAGGAAGATGATTTCCTGTTGGGAAACTGAGTGGCTTCTATATTGATAACTGTAGACAAGAGAACTCTCACCAGGTTTCCTTGGAGATCTACTATGTTAGTGGAAGTTGCATTTTAACTTTTGATTCCTTTTATTTCTCATAACAACCCCACTGTCTGCTCTTGTCCGCTCCCTTTTTTCCTTCAATTCATGAAAGCCCAAAAAGTAGAGTGTGGAGAACCAGAGAGATAAGATGACTACCTCTGATTTCAGTTCTTGGTAATTGTGTCTTATTAATGACACTTCAAGGTGACTTGTCAGTGACAGCATTTTGTTTGTGTGTTGGGCAATCACTTTTAATGCCCCCCCCCGCCCCCAAGTAGCTTACGTGGTCAACAGAGCTTTTACCCTGGATTACAGTTATTTTACTTGGGGCCTATATTTTACCTGCAATGTATATTAAAGGATTTATTCTTTGGAGTGGATTTAGGAGGAATTGGAGTAACTCATGCTTTTGTATGATTTAAAATCCACCTGGGTATTTAGGTGGAGGCAAGATTGAGAAGAGGCAAAATTAATAATAATAATAATAATAATAATAATAATAATAATACCTACACAATTGCTGCCTACATAGGTGAAATGTGGTACTCACCTTAATTGAGTTTGTTACTGTGGCTGATAGCTACCTGCCAGTGTTCGTTCTTACCACAAAAGACTCACTATTTTCTAAGTCTACGCCCGACTCCAAAAGCGCTGTCTCTTTCCAATGGCTATTAGTCTCAGTGTCGGGTTTATCTTTCCCACATGTGTGTCCTCTGAACAGTGGCCGAGGTTCCCTTAGTGATCTGGAGAAGATTTATGATGACCCTGTGATTGTACACTTTTCCCTTCTCAAGGGGTCTTATAAAGGGTGATCTGGATCAGTGAAAAGGAAGAGAGAAGAGGATAAAGAGAGAAAACCTAGAAAATGTATTCATTTGTTCATGAGTTTATTTGTTCAGAGACTATTTTATTGAGGATGTACTTTCTGTCAGGCATTGTCCTAGGAGCAGGAGTTACTCCTGTGAACAACACAAGGGGAATGCCTTGGTGTAAACAAGTGGGCTGATTCATATTACGTGATTTTAGGGACTCATGGCAGGTTCCTTTGACAGTTCTTTTCAAAGTGCCCGCAGTTAACGACGATCTCCAGCCACAAAGTTCTTGGTGAGTCTCACCAGGCTGCCATGCTGTTGTGATAATGCTCTTCACACCAGTCATCCACTAGCACTTTGTACTGTGGGGTCCTCTTGCCTGTCCTCAAGTTGCTGTAAAGTTTATATTTTAACATCCAGTATCATATTCTGCCTGAATTTATTGGTAGCACTCTCAGCCCTATTACCAAGCCCTTAGGAAGGCAGTTTGGGCCAGAATACAAAATAAATCACGTAGACAGAGATCACAGGAGAGAAAACTGCATGTTGTTGGACACACTCAACTCAGTAGGGTACATCCGGGACACTCGGCTCACACACATTGGCTGAGAGAGTGTGAAGTAATCAGAGCTTGGGGAAAGTATACATTAAGGAGGTTCGATAATTTAGTATTATAGTTATTTAAGGAAAACACTTCAGATATAATAGCATGGTATAGATTTACAGGATGGTGTTCAAGAGCACAGCTAATGCATCTAAACCAGTGAACAAAAATTTCCGAAAGTAGTAGGTGCCATGAAGATTAAAAAAAAGATTTTAAAATGATGATGGAATAAAAGCAAGCATTTATGGAAATAATTTCATGTGGATCTGGTATCTTTGCTGCAATTCACATTTTAATCAAGTGTACTATCTTTCCACCCATCTTTTGGTTTTTATACAGAGTGAACCAGGGGGAGAGTGTACCCCAAGAGCTTGGGGTAGCAGGTCAGTGCCAGATCACACAGCACCTTGCAGGTGGGGGTAAGAATTGAACACTGTGTTCTGGTTGCCCAGAAGGATTTTAGGCAGGGAGGGGACATGGTCTGATCTGTGCTTTAAAAAGTTCTCTCTGGCTACTGTGTGGAGATGAGAGTTTCTAGGGGCCAGGCCTGGAAGCAGAGCGATCACTTAGGAGCCCATCACGGTGTTAGGGGAAACAGATGCTGGGGTTTGGAATTGGGGGACAGGGAATGGAGAAAAGGGACTGACTTGGAGTGGAGAGGGTAGAAATTGCTGATGGTTTGGATGTGGAGGTGAGAAAAAGGAGAACGCTTCAGTTTGTAGGCCTGAGAAGCTGGGAGGTCCTTTATCGAGATGAGGGTCACAGAAGAGGAACATGCTTGTGGGTAAGATGGGGGAGAACCAAGGGTTCCGTCTGGGTGGTGTTCAGTTTGAAATGTTTACACTTAGTAAGAAATTGGCTATATGAACTCTCATTTGCCCTAAGGCTAATTTTAGTCTCACTTCAAAATAAAACGACTTTGGGCTTGCTTATAATTCAGATGTTTGAAGAAATCATTTCTATTTGGATCTAGGAAGTGATATTTCAATTTGAGGGTCTTCAGTTTTTGTTATTTGGAGAAAAGAAGACACTGCAGATATGGAACTGGCCTCTAATTCTTTTTTTCTTTTTCTCTTTGGTGATTGGCAGGGTTGTAAGACCTCAGTCAAACACTGAAAGGCAAATCTTGACTAGGAAAAGGAAGACGAGTGTTGGCAAAAGAAAACCTCAGGCCAGCAGTGGACATTTATATGGAATGTAAGAGCAGTGTGGCCTCTGAGTCAAATCCCAACATCAACATTTAGCACACGTGTCACCTTGGGCCAGTTCCTTGATTGCTCTGGGCTTCCGTTTTCTCATCTGTTAAATGGCGAACCTAATGTTACCCTCGCCCTTCTCATTAGTTCAATGAGAGGATGAAATGAGGATACTGGTGTATCAGGGACTGAGAACAGTGCATAGCAGCATCCGGAGAAGCGGTAGCTATTATTGGATCTTCAATTTGTCCCTTCTTAAATGGACCCTTCTGGTCCATAAAATTCTTGATTTATTTTCTGAATGCTGTAATTACCCTGGGGGACCCCATTAACATAATTATCGCAGAGTTCTTTGGAAAGGAGATGACTTGTTTCGAAGGGATCATTTTAAAACTTGGACCCAAACATTTCTATCCCTCAGGGCAGTGACTTACGCCCTCCTCCAGCCGCTAATCCTACCTTCCTTCCCTGCTTTCCTCTGTAACACTTATCACCACCTGACATGCTCAGTATTTTTCCTATTTTGTCTCTCAGCACTAGATAGAAGCTCCTTGAGGACAGAGAATAATTTTGTCTGTCTCGTTCACTGCTGCATCCCCAGTGTGTAGAACAGGGTCTGGCATATAATAAAGGCTCAGTGAATATGATTGAAAAAATAAGAAAATGAATGAAGGACAGAGAAGAAATCAAACTAGGATTTCGTTCTGTTTTGGCCATTGTTAGCTACTGTTATAATTCTTGGTTCTCTAGCTGTTCATCCTTGTCTTCGAGTTAAAATGTTTATCATTTGCCCTGCACTCTGCAGCCATCAGTCCTTGTCTTCTGGGTCAGAACGTTTGATTTGCCTTGTGACATGCCCACCCTGACTGAGGGCCCACCACAGTCCACCCAGTGTGGGCCTGTATGACCAGACCAGATAGACAGGGTTTGCTTTCACCCTGATTTGCATTAACCACATGCTTTGAGAATGCAGTGTTCGGCCTCTAGATATGATTTCCCAGAGTTTTGGGGCCACTTGGCCCATTTAGAAAAGTCAGTGGGGACATATAGTAACTTTTAAAACCACTCTGAATTAAAATGAATGTTTTTTGAGTATTCCAATAATCTTAGAGGTAATTGGTGATACCAGGGTTGAAAAGTCACTTCTCTGGATTTTTATGTTTTTGCCTATGTATACTTCAAAGTATTTGCATAACTTGCTGTCTAGGTTGCCAGACTGTTCAGAGTAAATCCTTTAGGGACACTAAATTTCTTCATTGACGATAATAATAAAGGGGTGGTTGCCGAGGTTACAAAACAGCATGTAATGTGATTAATTCACTTATGGTTGAAATTATGTATTGAGCACCTGCTTTGTGTGAACCACTTCCTGTGGAATCCATGCCCCACACCCTTTTTTAAAATTATACATATATTTGAGGAGATTTATGCCATATGGTTACCATGATTTTCCTTGGTTGGTGGGTTTGTGGGTGATTTGTATTTTCTTCTCTTTTTTTTTTTTCCATTATTTTTTTCCCCCTAAGGTGAACTTGCATCTATTTTGCAGTTTGCAAAAGTTATTGAGAAAAAGAAAAACTGCTCATACCTTTTAACATAATCTCTGAATAACTGAGTTTTTGAGGATAAATTTGCAGTCTAACCTACATTCAGAAAAGTACACAATTCATAAGTGTGCGTAGTTTAGTGAATTTTCATACACGGAACACACCCAGATCAAGAAACAGCAGCCACCCCCCTCAGCACATCCCCCCACAGCGCTTCCACTATTTTGACTTCCCGTAAAAGCTCTTTTTCAATTTCATATACAGTATGTGATCTTTTGTGTCTGGCTTCTTTCTCTTATGTTTGTGAGTCCCATCCGCCTTGCTGCATATAGCTGTGGTCTAATTGTTTCCACTGCTGTTTCGTGTCCCATTGTATGAATATACAAAAAACATTTAGATCTGCTATAGATTGACATTTGGGTTCTTTTTAGTTTGGGGCCCTTATGAATAGTGCTGCCGTGTGCTTTAGAGCACACATGCGTGCCTTGCTGTGGGTGTGTACCTAGGAATGGAAATATTGGGTTATAGTGTTTGCAAATTTCCAGCTTATTTGATACTGCCAGAGAATTTTCCAAAGTGGTTGTTTCTCTGCATACTTCCATCAGAAGTGCATGAGAGTTCTGGGTGCTCCATATCCTCAACCCTCTTCATATTGTCTCTTGTTTTCATTTTAGCCAATGGGGTGAGTATGTGGTGGTATCTCATTGTGGTTTTAATTTGCCTTTCTCTGCTGACTAATGAAGTTTAGCATCTTTATGTGTGTCTCTTGGTCATTTGGATATCATGTTTGGTTAGGTGCTATTTAAGTCCTTTTTCCATTTATATGTTAGTGTATCTGCCCTTTTCTTATTGATTTGTAAAAGTTCTTCATATGTATATTCTGGATAGGAGCCCTTTGATGGGTACATGTACACATGCACGTGGGCAATACATATATAGAGAAAGCAGATATCTCCTTTCACAAGTGGTTTGCCATTTCATCTTTTATTATTGTCTTGATAAACACAAATTCTTAAGTTTAATGTAGTCATGTTTTTCAATTTTTTTCCCCTTTACGCTTGGCTCTTTTTGAGTCCTGTTTAGGAAATCTTTGCCTACCCCATGGTAATGAGGATGTTCTCTGATGTTTTCTTTTAAGCAAAAACAATCTATGATTAACTTGACTATTTCTTAGAAGTTTGAGTTGCTATTTTGGGGAATGTAAACTCTTGGCAGAAGCCATATTGGCTTTTAGGCTTCCAGTCTGTATTAGTTTCCTGTGGCTGTTACAACGAATGACCACATAATAGGTAGCTGAAAACGACTGAAAATTATTTTCTCATGGTTCTGGAGGCCAGACGTCAGAAATCAGTTTCACTGGGCCAAAATCAAGGTGTTGGCAGGACCACACTCCCACCAGATGCTCTGAGGGGAAATCAGTTTCTTGCTTCTTCCAGCTTCTGGTGGCCGCTGACCGTCCTTGGCCCCAAACTGCATCACTTCAGCTTCTGCCTCTGTCTTCACAATGTTTTCTCATCTGTGTGTGTCAAATTCCCCTTTTTCCTCCCTCTTAGAAGGACTCCTGTGATTGCTTTTAGGGCCCACCCAGATAATCCAGGGTAATCTCCCTAGCTCAAGATCCTTAATTTAATTACATCTGCCATATGCCTCAATCTTTGCCACAGGAGGTAACATTCACAGGTTCTGGGGATTAGGATGTAGCCATCTTGAGGGCGGGGCGTAAGGCATTCACAGCCTCCCACACAGTCATCATTCTCAGGTGGTTCTGAAGCTTTCTGTCTCCCTTCCCCTTTCCCACCTTTCTTCTGTGGAAATCCACCTTTCCCACCATTCACTGGTTGCCATGGTGACAGCCATCTCTGTCATGGAAGGACGCAGGTTGCTGTCATGACTGTAAGTGAGCTTGTTAGGAAGGGTTGGTAGACTCATTCGTCTCTGTCTGCTCGACAGACCCCTTGGGCAAATGTAAGGTAGGTAATATTGTGAGGGAAATTGTTCCTAATGCCAGTGAGGAAACCTAATTTCCCTTAACGGGCAAGTCAGGTTCTTTGGGATCTCATTCAATACTATAGAGTAATCAGCTTTGGAAGTTATACATGTCATAATCTGTTTTCCATTTTATCAGCGGAATGACTCATTAGCCTGAGGACTTTTTAAAAAAAGTATAATTAACATAGACAATAAAATGCACAGGTTTTAGGTGTTTGGTTTGATGAGTTTTTACAGTTGTTTACACCATGTAACCTCCAAAAGGTACAGAACCCGCTACTCCCCTCGCAACGGATGTTTCTTCTAGTCAATTCCCCTTCCCTTGTAATGGATTTCTGCCTTTTATCACCATGAATTAATTTTGTTTATTCTTGGGCTTCCTATGGATAGAGCCAGGTAGGATATCCTTTTTGGAGTCTGGCTTATTTAGCTCGGCATACTGACCTGAGCTTTGTCCATTTGGCTGCACCTACCAGTAGTTCATACATTGTTCCTTTTTGTTGTTGAGTAGTAGTACGTTCTGTGGATATACCACAGTTTGTTTATCCATTCACCCATAGGTGGACATTTGGGTTGCTTTCTAGTTTCCGGCAATTACAAACAAAGCTGCTGTTAGTGTACAAGTCTTTGTGTGCATGTATGCTTTCATAGCTCTTGGGTAAACCCCTAGCAATGGAATTACAGGGTCACAGGATAGGAGTATGTAGACATACCCACCGTGTTTGCAGCATGGCTGAACCATCGCACAGACCCACCAGCACTGTGTGAGCGAATGGGTTACTCCCCATCCCAGCCCACCTCTGTATTGCTACCTGGAGAGCTTTGGGGAAGCAGGTACTGCCTCTTTCTCACGCCAGTTGCTTTGCTTCTGAGAGGGACAGTCTGTAGGAGCCCAAGCTCCAGCTTTGCCTCCTTTTTGCTGCACAGCCTTGGGCAAGTCACTTAACTCTTTGGGCCCTGGATTCCTCATGTGTAAAACGACACTAGCCTTGTAGTGTTAGTTGTGAGGCTACCAGAGGCATCAGGCCCAGCATAGTGCTTGGCGCACAGTAGGTCCTCAGCAGAAGTTTGTCTTCCGGGAGTCTTATATTTTAGACAGACCAGTGGGCAACTTTGTGGAACCCAGGGGACGAGCCGTTGGTCCTTTTAGACCCAGCCTTAGCAAATATGCAGCAATTTCCTAGCCTCTCCTCCCACCACGTGAGACCCAGGTGACGAATTATTTGATTTGCCCAGTGGGCGACTGTCTCCATTGCTGCTTAGCCGGTGGTTTCTCAGAGTCTGCTCAAGTGGTCAGTAGTGTGAGAACTCTGGGAAGAAAGGAGACATGCTGGCCTTTGTGTCCTCAAAGGAGGATTGAAATGATTGTGCCGGAAAAGTGGGAGGCATTTTTCAGCACTGCCTGGCTCCTGACTGATGCCATTTGGGGCCAGGCCAAGACAGAATTAAAAAGAAAACCATCCAGAATTTGATTTTTGATAGCTCAGACTGGATCGAATATGGTCACAGCCCAGAAAGAAAGTGCTTTATTTGTGCCTCATGCAATGATAGCAGTAATGATAAAATTAGGAAACATTATACAGTCTTGTTGCAAGCCTTTTCTTTGAAGGTCAACGAAGGCCTTGGGGCCTTGAAAAACTTTTCATGTTGTGCTGTCGTTTTTAGAGGATTGTTTATGTTTCTATGTGATTTGGTCCCTTTCAATAAATATTTTGATGAAAATATAACAAGTTGGATGGCACCCAACATTGGTTTTTAATAACTTTTTTCCAGGATGTGATAAGTGTTTCTCTGCAGTGCTGGTCAGGTAACCAGTGAATATGAGAGGAGGCTGGTGTGCGAGCTTGGGAACCTGCCCAGGAAGTAGTGGAATTTAGGCTGTCCCTCAGTGTGGTGGAACTGGAACTGGGGGCTCTTCCCAGGCCCCTCTCTCTCTGTTCAGGGGCATTGAGTGGATTAGGTGGTGGATACAAGTGACCCTCAACTCAGCTCTGCAGTGGTCACTATCAGAGCCATGGTGGGGTGCTGCGAAAACCATCACGATGGTTTTCCTGAGTCTTTTGCTTGTTGATAGAATCTGCACAGAGTTGAGGAGCTTTCCAGGTCCTGAGCAAACTGGCAGCATCAGCCCCAGACAGGCTCCTCTTTGCGTGTAACTAGGCCTGGTGGAACGCTCACACCCCACCTATTCATTGAGCACATTTTGTGTATATGCTGGATGCCATTCGAGATATGGGAGACACACAAGAGAAAAAGCCTGAGTCCTGCTATAAGGAGCTGACCGTCTAAAACAGGGTGGTCCACCTTTTTCTGTAAAGGGCCAGATAGTTAAGGTTTTGTGGACTATAAAGTCTCCATGGCAACTACGCAACTCTCCCATTGTATTGTAAATATGTCGTGGGCGTGTCTGTGTTCCAATAAAACTTTATTTACAACAAACAGGTGGTGGGCTGGATTTAGCCTGTGGATTGTAGTTTGACCATCCCTGGTTTAAAAAGGACACCCAGACCTCTCAATTAAGTCGCTGAGTCAGCCTAGTGTGGTGACTAAGAGTACCGAGTCTGTGGTCCAACGGCCAGTGCTGAATCCTGGTTCTGCGCTTTACTACCTAGGTGACCTTGGACAGCGATTTAACCTGTGTAACTCAGTTTCTTTATCTGTGAAATGGGGGCAATATACTGGCTGTATCACGGGGTTGTTGGGATCCACTGAGAAGCTGGGTGTCAAGGGTTAGGACAGTGACTGGCAAATAGAAAGCACTCATTAGATGCAAGCTGCTGTCACGAGACAGGGGGTAAGTGCTACCCTAGAGGAAACACCTGGGAGCGAGGGCGCCAATTCTCCCTGGGGATAAAAGGGAAAAAAGTGGCAGGTGATGGGAGACCTGGAATGTTGAAGAGAGGATTTCATCATGCAGACAGGAGCTCAGGGAGAGCTTCCCTGGTAGAAGGCTGTGTGAGGACAAAGGTTAGGCGGCAGGGAAGGAGGAGATAGGCTTGCTATGGCTGGAATGCAGGTTGTATGTGGAGTGTGGCCAGAGAGGAGGCTGTAAAAGGTAGACCAGGCTATAAAAGGCTACCTCATGAAGGCCATCTTAAGCCAATGAGACCACAGATCTTAAGATGTCAGTCAGTATTACTGGAAGGGGAAGGAATACATTTGCAGGCCCAGGAAGCACGAGACACTTGACATACGTAATCCAATTTAACCCTTAAAACGAGATGGGAGGTGTTGAAAATCTATCTACGTTCCTCTTCTAGTAGGACCTCAGTTTTTAACTGCACAGAAGGTTGACCTAGATAAAACTATGCATGCACCCCACCTCCCCTTGTAGCTAGGGATTATACTGTGGATATAAACAGTCTTGTCACAAAGGAGTTTCCTGGAACTTGCTTTTGTGCACTTTCTCCTTTTCTCTTTCCTCTTAGAATACCAGACACATGGTGAAACCTGGGATACAGACCTGATGGCTGGAATTCCAGCAGCAGTCTTGAGCCTTGAGGTGACTGGGTTAAAGGCCAAGACATAAGAAACCTGGCCTCTGAGAACCTTGTTGATCAGAGCCACCTCACAAATCCTGGGCTCCCAACCTCTGGAATTTTCCCTGGGGGAGAGGGAGAAAATAAGCCTCTTTTAAAAGTCAATATCCACAGACAAATATAACCCAAATGAATGCAGGTAGAACCTTGATTTCACAGATGAAGAAACTGAGGCTTAGAGTGACGTAAGTTGCACAGCTAGTAAATTGTGGAGCCTGGATTTTTCTGCCTCCAAAGCATGTTTTCTTCCCACTATTTTGGAGAGGACTTGGAGAGCTTCTACCCGTTTGTTTTACAGATGAACTCATGGAGGGCTTTGCCTCAGGGTAAGCCAGTAGCGGTTCATTCCACTGCTAGGTACTCATTCTCTTAATTCCTCACTCTTGCTCTCCACCCTCTCTCTGTTCAGCGTGGCCTGGAGGGTCCCGTGTTTTTAATCAGTGATTTTGCAGCCCTCTCATGGGCAGAATCTCTTTCTGTGAGTAATTATGTTTGGTGTTTTTTTCCTGGTCAGAAACCATCACTATTTTAGGGCTGTGTGTTTAGTAGAGCTTTCATGGCCTTGCCTCTTCCCACCTGGGAGCTGGTCCTCAGTAATTCCTTTCCTTGCCTGTATGGTCTTTTCTTCACTTGGGCTTTTAAAAGCCCAGTGACTACTTGTCATCACTGACAGATGAGCCTTGATTTGCATGGAGGCCTCCCAATTCATTAAGCTCAGCGTGTGGACTTAGGCTGAAATGGGGTCACAGATTTTGAATGTCCTTTGCTTTGGGAATGATAGTATGTCTGAGTTTCACCCTCTTACTAATGCCTTAAAAATGGGCCTCCTGACCCCCTGGGCTAACCACACAGCATAGAACTTTTCTGCGTGCATATTCCAGCTGACTCATGCAGGGAATTGGTCCCTAAAGAGTTGAACAGGACAAAAGCCAGTTTGTGCTGCTAAGTGCTGTTGAGAGCGTATTGTTACCCATTTATTATATAGCATTTTATATTTATGTTACTCTTTGTACTAGCAAAATTCCTTGTGGTAATTTTTATTAGCCTGACTAATGTGCGCCTTTTTTTTATTTTTTTTTTTTTATGAGAAACCTGCATTTGATAGCTTGGCCCAAAATGCATGGTAACACTGTTATGGTCTCTGAGTTAATTTGGAGTTTCTGTTAGTGAAATTTTTCTGTCAAACGTCAGTTTTTGTGATTCATTCGGCATCAGCTGAAACTCAGAAAACTAGTATTAAAAGCCAAAATGCCACAGTTGTTTTTTTCTCATGTTGAGTAGCAAGATAGGTCATTCTTATGGGGTAGACACAAAGATACTTCAGCAAATCTTTGTCTCAAAGGAAGAGGACTAAACCTGTGTCGTTGAAATCAAATTGTAATCTGGATGAAGTAGTGTTTTTGAAGCAAAGCAAAGCGTGATCTAACCTGGAAGAGACTAAATTGCAGTTATTCATGTCATGGAATTGTCTGAATTTCTGTTTATCTAAAGGCTTGCTTCCTTTTCCTTTCCAACATTGTAGCAGTTACTGGTATTTTTAGTGTTTTTTTTGTTTTGTTTTGCTTGTTTCCTTGTTTATTTTTGCTTTGTTTCTTAGTTTGAAACTAATGCTCCTTTGGAACATTACATACAAAATATAACTAAATGCAACTCCTGATCTGATGTTTTCTTTCCTATAAATGACATTATGATAATTGGAAAATTTGTATAAAGTTTACAGACAATAGTACGGGTTCCATGTTAATTAATTTGATTTTAATGTTTGTACACTGAAATATTTGGGGTCAAGGAGCATTATGTTGGCAGCTTACTTTCAAATGGTTCAGGAAAAATGTGTGTATTTATAAAGAGAAAGGGATAAAATGATAAAGCAACTGTGGTTGCTTTATTACTAAAGTTAATAGTTCTTTAGTAATGAATAGTTCTTTGTATTATTCTTGTAACTTCTCTGTCAATTTGAAATTATATCAAAAAGTTAACAAAGGGCCGGCCGAGTGGCGCATTGGTTAAGAACTGGCTTGGGATGCCAGAGGGCCCCGGTTCGGATCCCACATATGAGGGCCAGTGACATGGCCCTCTACAGCTAAGATGCTGAACAACAGCTCAACCTGGAGCTAGGCTGCTGTGGGTCGCGTGGGCTGCAGTCCCCTGCTGCAGTCCCCTGCTGCAGTGGGCTGCCATAAGCTACCTTGTGTAGCCGGCAGCCAGCGTGAGCGGCCAGCAGCTGCCGTGAGCGGCCGTCCAGAAGCCGGCGACTGACCTGCCTCGCCCAGGAAGAGCACAATGATGGTGCCAACTTGGGCCAGTGAAGCAACATCCTCCACAATTAGACTGAAGAACAAAAACAACAGCAACTTGTCTGTTCCCCTTCCCCAGATTCCCCAATAAAATCTTTAAAAAAAAACCAAAGTTAACAAAAATTCATTTGGCCTGTTTTTTAAAAAGGCTTGGGGCATGTAGTATATGCTTTCTGGGCGATGTAGCATATACCTAATAACAATGGTCCAGTTTGCCTGAACTCTACTCTCCTAGGGTGACCTCTGAGGCTTCATCCAGACTGGTTTGGAAGATGCCCTAGGTGTGGAAAAATGATTCTTAGACAATTCCAGGTGTTACCTATGATGAAGTTGGTCGCATTTGTTAATGCCTATGAGCAACTGTCTATTCAACTAGGTAAAGCCGTCATATTTGCAGCTTATGAAAAAAAAGGGCCATTAAACCAAAGGCTTGGGAGATGGAAGGAAGATCCCTTCCTTCATGTTTACTTGTTTCATTTTATATGAATGTCACCTGCTTTTTCCATCTGTAAATGGGGTGAAGTGGGAAGCAGATTACGTGTTACCCCCTTATTCTAATACAGGAAAATTTGAATGGATTATCATTAATAAGCACTTTTAAACTTACAACTTTATTATGTAATGCTATTATCTAGAATTAAGGTAACACTTCTTCTTCTAAAGCTGCTGGTAAAACATTTGTTGACTAAGATGGGCGAGGGGACTGTGTCTTGGGAAGGTCTGTTTGATGATGGGCCAATTCCTAAGAGTAGCCTCCGTGATCCTTGGTGACCATGACCTGACAAGACTGTGGATGAAGACCATGGGAGTGGAGGTTGGTTCACGTGTTTGCCTCCATGTCAAGCTGGCAGATGTTCAGCCTCTTGGAGTCTAAGGTTGATGGGGCTTTCTCCTGATGGAGAAGGCATGCACTGGTAGAGTTTTCACCATTTCTAAGGCATTTTGCTCCTATTTAAAACACCAGCATCCCATTTGTCACTTTTTGTGCTCTGATACATCAGATGTATGCTGTTCAGGGAGCCCCGGCACTGTGAGCTTTCACACTGACTGGGTGGGGTCAGCACCCAGGATTTCCTTCTTGGGAGGGGCCACAGGGGAGCTGCTCTGAAAGGACTGCATGTTCCTTTCTTTTCTTTTTTTTTTTTTTAAAGACTTTTATTGGAGAATTGGGGGGATGGGAACAGCGCTGGGGAATTGGGGGAAGGGAAACAGACAAGTTGCTGTCATTTTGTTCTTCAGTCTAGTTGTAGAGAACGTTGCTTCACTGGCCCAAGTTGGCACCATCAATTGCGCACTTCCTGGACGAGGCAGATCAGTTGCCGGCTTCTGGACGGCCGCTCATGATGGCTGCTGGCCGCTCACGCTGGCTGCTGGCTACACAGTAGCCCATGGCAACCCGCTGCCACAGGGGCTGCAGCCTACGCCGTCGCCGGTGACTCATAGCAGCCGAGCTCCAGGTCGAGCTGTTGTTCAGCATCTTAGCTGTAGAGGGCAGTGTCACTGGCCCTCATATGTGGGATCCGAACCAGGGCCCTCTGGCGTCCGAAGCCAGCTCTTAACCAACGTGCCACTAGGGCAGCCCTGTTCCTTTCTTGTTATGCAGGAACAAGGGATGGCAAGGCCTCATAAACCTGACCCTGATAACCTTTTCATTGTGGCTTCTTTGAATTGCAGTAAGAGAAAACAAAGAGCAAAAAAGGGAAAACAAACAAACAAACAAAAGCGAAAAAGAAGGACAACAAAACAAACAGAAAAAACAAAAAAAACTAAAAAAGAAATTAAAAAAAACCACCACCAACAAAACAGGAAAACTCAGGCTTTCAGAGGTTGGGAAGGCCATCCGAGTTTGCCAAGTTGATGGAGTCTTGCTGCCTCTTGCATTCCTGGATGGGCTAGCACTGCCTCCTGCAGTCACTGCCAGCTAGGACAGTATGCTGAGGACAAGAAAAGGGCTTGGCCCTCTTCAGTGAACAGAGATGGAAGCCTCCCACATGGGCTTCCACCACCTACTCGGACACTTTGCTTAACCTCTCTGTGCCTTACTTTCCACT
This sequence comes from Hipposideros armiger, assembly GCF_001890085.2. Taxonomy (NCBI): domain Eukaryota; kingdom Metazoa; phylum Chordata; class Mammalia; order Chiroptera; family Hipposideridae; genus Hipposideros; species Hipposideros armiger. Next base: position 1,527,041 of record NW_017731774.1, on the reverse strand, counting down.
TTCCTCCTTTGCAAAATGAGGCTGATGAGAGTGCATACCTTTGTAGGGTGGCTGTGAGCATTAAGTTAAATGAGTCAAGTGCAAAGGCCAGTGTGTGGCACTTAGTAAGCACTATGCGAATGTTAAGAAGTAAAATAAAAATGGAGTGGTATGAGCTTTCTGCATTTCTACCCAGAGCTGGAAAGATTTTTATGGCCCTGGGTTTGTCGTGCATGGTTAAATTTTGGTTTGTTTGACAGCATCTCACAGAACATGTTATTGATGCCACAGCAGCATAGTTCAACTCTTTATGATATGTGTAGTGAATTGTGTTTTTATCATTTACTAAAAAAAAAAAAAAAAAGATATTTTCACTCATTTTATTGGTTGCCTTTCCACCCCATTGATTTTGTCCTTGGATGCACAAAAGTTTTAAAATTTGTTGCAGTCCTGTTTGTCTATTTTTGCCTTTGTTGCCTGTGCTTTTGGTGTCATATTCAAGAAATCATTGCCAAGTTCAATGTCATGAAGCTTTTCTCTTACGTTTTCTTCTAGGAGTTTTAGTTTTAGGCCTTACATTAGATATTTAATCCATTTTGAGTTAATTTTTGTACATGGTGTAAGATATTCTTTTGCATATAGGCATTCAGTTTTCCCAACACCAATCATTGAAAAGACTCTTCTTTTCCCATTGAATATTTTTGACAACCATGTCAACGATCATTTGACCGTATGCATGACCATATACTATATTGGCTCTCTGTTCTGTTTCACTGGTTTCCTTGTCTGTCTTTATGACAGTACCACACTCTTTTACTGGCTGTAGCTTTATGATATGTCTTAAAATCAGGAAGTATGAATCCTTCAACTTCTTCTTTCTTTTTCAAAATTGTTTTGGCTATTCAAGGGCCCTTGAAATTCCATATGAATTTTAGGATGAATTTTATATTTCTGCAAAAAATGCTACAGGGATTCTGACAGGGATTGTGTTGACTATGTAGATCACTGTAATATGGACATCTTAACAATATTAAGTCTTCTAATCCAAAAACAAGGGAAGGCTTTCCATTTATTTGTGTCTTCTCTAATTTCTTTCAGAAATGTGTTATATTTTTTCGTGTACAGGTCTTTCACCTCTTTGATTAGGATTATTCCTAAATATTTTATTTTTTTATGCTATTGTAAATGGAATTATTTTCTTAATTTTCTTTTTGTTCATGTTTAATATATAGAAAAAAAGTGATTTTTGTGTGTTGATTTTTGTATTCTGTAACTTTGCTGAATTCATTTATTCTAACTAGTGTGTGTGTGTGTGTGTGTGTGTGTGTGTGTCTAATCTTTAGGGATTTCTACACATATAATCATGTCATTTGCAAACAGAGATAATTTTACTTCTTCCTTTCCAATTTGGATGCCTTTTATTTTTTTTGTCTTGCTTAATTGCTCTGGCCAGTACTATGTTGAATAGAAGTGGAAAGAGTGGGCACTCTTGCCTTGTTGCTGATCTTTGAGGAAAAGCTTTCAGTCTTTTGCCATTGAGTATGTGGACTTTTCATAAATGACCTTTATTATGTTGAGGTAGCTTCCTTCTATTCCTAGTTTGTTGAGTGTTTTTATTCTGAACGGGCCTGTTACCTGTTTTTATAAATAAGGTGTTATTGAAACACAGCTGTGCCTATTGTTTACATATTGACTGTTTTTACTTTCATTCTACAATGACAAATCGAGTCGTTGGGACAGAGATCTGGCCCTTTACTGACCACTGCTTTCACCTATTAATGTGGTAGCTTATTACATTGATTGATTTTTGAATTATGAATCAGCTTTGCTATCCTGGTATAAACCTCACTTGGTTGTGTGGTATATTATTGCTGTGTTTTTTGTTTTTGTTGTTGTTGTTGTTGTTGTTGCTGGATTCAATTTGCTAACATTTTGTTAAGGATTTTTGCATCTATGTTTATGAAAGATAATGGTTTATAGTTTTATTATACTGTCTTTGTCTGGTTTTGGTGTCAGGGTAATGCTGGCCTTAAAATGAGTTGGGCGATGTCCCTCTTGTTATACTTTCTGGAATAAATTTTGTAGAGTTGGTGTTATTTCTTTAAATATTTGGTGGAAATCGTCAGGGAAACCATCTGGCCTGGAGAGTTCTTTTTTTGGAAGAGCAAAACTACACATTTAATTTCTAGTAGTTACAAAAGCTATCCAGATTTTCCGTTTCATCTTGGGTATATTTTGGTAGGTCATGCTTTTGGAGAAACTGGTCCATTTCTTATAAATATTTGAATTTATAGGGTATATAGGGTTGCTTGTAGTATTCCCTTATTACCCTTTTAATATCTTTGAAGCTTATAGTAATGTTCCCCCTTTCTTTTTCCTGATTCTGGTAATTTGTGTCTTTGACAGCCTTGCTAGAGATTTTCAATTTATTGATCTAATTAAAACCCAGCTTTTTGTTTCATTGATGGTTTTTATTGTTTGTTTGTTTTTTTAATTTTTAAATTTCTGTTCTTTTTTGTTCTTTCCTTTTGTTATTTATGTTTAGTTTCTTCTTTCTCTAGTTTCTAAAGGTGGAAGCTTAAGTTATTAAATTATTTCTTTGTTTCTAATGTAAATATGTAATGCTACAAATTTGCCTCTAAGCACTGCTTTACTTGCCCTCACAAATTTTGATGTGTTTTATTTTACTTTTAATTCATTTCAAAGTATTTTCTAATTTTTCTTGAGTCTTCCTTTTTCACTCATGAGTTCTTTTGAAGTGTGTTAATTTCCTAGTATTTGAAGATATTCCTATTATCTTTCTTTTTCTCATGTCTAGTTTAATTCCGTTGTGATCAGAGAGCATATTTTGTATTATTTCAGTTCTTTTAACTTTGTTATGGTTGTTTTATGACTCTTGATATATTCTATTTTGGTGAATGTTCCATAGGTACTTGAAAAGAAGATGCATTCTGTTGTCATTGAGAGAATTGTTCTAAAATGTCAGTTAGACCCAGTTTGTTGATTAAATTGTTCAGTTCTTCTATATCCTGATTGATTTTAAAAAATGTTATTTTATAATTTTGGAGCTGTAGCCTAGAAAGAAAGCACACCCCTGCTCATAGTAAGTCATATGCATTCAAATTTCCCCCTGAATTTATGTCTTTTCACAAACTGCCTTATTTTTATATTTAATTTTCCTGAATATCACCTACATGAAGTCACAGGAATTTGATATTTGTTCATTTTCTTTGAAACCCCACAAATATTATAGGACAGAGTGCTATTAATTTCATTTTACGAGGTATTCTCCCTGAGTACCTGGCATCTGCCATTATTTTAGGTAAAGATCTGAAAATCAGCTACCTGGTGGTGCTTTTTCAGACAACTTAGCTGACTCCAGTTCAGGCTTAGTATAAATATGTTGGTTACCTTATCAAGTGAAGATTGATGTAAAGAAATATGTGCTGGTCCCAATGAGTGGATGAATGGCCATCAAAGATGTTCTGAGACCACTGCTCACCAGTTAAGGGTGCTGAGTATACGGGATCATAAGAGAGACATCTGCAGAAAGAACCATTATACAATCCAGTCTCATCCACCCCCTTTTTTAAGGGATAAATTTACCTGTACCCCCTTAAGACTGCCACCCTAGGTTTGCAAACTCTTCCATAATATTTTTAGCCTGTTTGTGGGGAGAGAGTGGACCCTAGATCACATCTATGGAAGAAGGGCCAATTGATTAGAGACTTTGGGTCTTTGGTTAGAGCTGATCCAGCTGAGGATCCTGGGCTGAACTGGGATATGTCTCCTCACACAGGTAAGACCTTGCTCTCTCTTCTCCCAGGTTGTGAATGACCTTACACCGTGTGTTCTAAATGGAGCGATAAAAAATTGGTTCCTGGGGTGGTGGTAGTGAAAATATCTTACTCTTTTTATGTATAAAGCACAGATAGAGATACAGTACATAAAATGGATGCACAGTCTATCTCGTATTAATTTCAGTGGGAGGTGTGCATAGAGAAAAAATTGTATAAAAAGGCTCTGTAGGGGACTGATAATGATAAAAAGCCTGGGAAATATTGCTTCATATTGAGGATGCTGAGAGAGGTGCTGAACAGAGGGATACTGGAATTTGAACAATTTCTAAATGAGACGGGGTGGAAGGTGATGCTACTGAATTTTATTAAAATATTTTTATCCAGAGAGTTTCAGCAACTGGAACAAAAGGAACTAGGACTAAGTCATATCATGGAGAAGTCAGGTTAAATGAGAGGCCGTTGCTCCTGTCAGGGAGCTTCATTAAATAATATGGGAAGGAGTTTTAAAATAGTGAGAATTTCGTTTTGCCTGTAGTCCTTTAGGAAAGCTTCTGTGGAAAGCAAGGGAGTAAGACACATCTCCTCAGGTGCTGTCAGTCCATTTGGTGGTTGAGGAGGGAGCCTTCAAATGGGTATTTAAAAACCTGTGCATCACCTCTTCTATCATTTGGACAGTTGGCAACATTTTTTTTTTTTTAAAGATTTTTTATTGGGGAATTGGGGGATGGTAACAGCCCTGGGGAATCGGGGGAAGGTGAACAGACAAGTTGCTGTTGTTTTTTGTTCTTCATTCTAGTTTTGGAGAACGTTGCTTCACTGGCCCAAGTTGGCACCATCATTGCGCTCTTCCCGGACGAGGCAGATCAGTCGCTGGCCTCTGGATGGCTGCTCACAGCGGCTGCTGGCCGCTCACGCTGGCTGCTGGCTACACACGGTAGCTTATGGCAGCCCACTGCAGCAGGGGACTGCAGCCTAAGTTGTCGTCGGTGACCCATGGCAGCTGAGCTGCAGGTTGAGCTGTTGTTCAGCATCTTAGCTGTGGAGGGCAGTGTCACTGGCCCTCATATGTGGGATCCGAACCGGGGCCCTCTGGCGTCCCAAGCCAGCTCTTAACCATCGCGCCACTCGGCCGGCCCCAGTTGGCAACATTTGAGTGTGGACTGTATATTGGGTAAATATACAGTGTTAAACTGCCAGAAATTGATAATTGTACTGTGCACATATAAGAGAATGTCCTTGTTCTTGGAAAATACATAATGGAATATTTAGAGATGCATGAAGATGTCTATGACTCACAAATGGTTCCAGAAAAACTTTATATAAGGAGAGAGGGAGGGGCGGTGGGAAGGGGAGGAGGAGGGAGTCAGATGGGTGTGGATGGAGAGGAGGAGAGGAAGGAAGGGAAGGAAGGGGAGGAGAAGGGAAGGAGAGATAGCCGAGTACATGATAAAGCTGATGTGTCAAAACAGCAATAATGGCTGAACCTGGGTGAAGGGATACACAGGAGTCCTTTGTGATAGTCTTGCAACTCTTCTGTGAGTTTAAATCATTTCTAAGTGCAAGGAAAAAAAAAAAAGAAGGAAACAAGAAACCACATGGCTCGTTTGAGAAACACACAGTACACTATACCCTGTAACGTTACTTGAAATTGCCAAATAAATGACGTAGTTTGACTGAACACAGGTCATGATGTTGCAAGACCCAGAAGAGCACGTGCTGAGCCTATGTCTGGCCCAGTGCCTGGCACAGAGTAGACCCCGAATAAATATTTGTTGGAAGGAATGAAATCAGAGCAGTGGTAAACCTGGAGCCAGCTTTTCCCCGTGACCAAGTGCCTTGCACCTGGCAGGTTTGGATCCGTTTCCCCAGACACACACCTTTCTGTGCTTCTGTGGATGTCATGGAAATCACCAATGGAAAAATTTTGTCTCAGGGACCTTGCATTACAATTTGTGTAATGGAAGAGGTTGACACCCTAAGTTTAGACTTCTTGCTGGGAAAGGTACCCTGAGGGATCAGGCAGAGCATTTGCGACATTTCTCCTGTATTGAGTCCCATTTAAAAAGTAGGAAATCTCCAAAAATAAAGTGTGTCAGTAGAAGCTAAAGTTACTTTTACTACGGTCAAATGTACATAACATAAAATTTACTATCGTAACCTTTTTTAAGTGTACAGTTCAGCGGCATTAAGTACATTCACGTTGTTGTGAGGCCATTACCTCTATTGGTCGCCAGGACTTTTTCATCTGCACCCATGAAGCAATAATTTTTATTATTATTATTTCCTTAGCAAACCATTTATTCTATAAAGTTATAATTGTTACCATTAGCAATAGTAGGCTACAGGACTTTAAATCTAAAATTGGTGGCACCAAAAAGAGAACTTACTTAAATTTAATGAATTACCTTGAAAGGGAACACTTAGAAATTTAACAGGTACATCTACTGCTAGTTTACTCCCTAAACGTTATAACTTGTCCACTCTAATATATACTATTTAAAATGAAATGTAAGATCTAAGATCCCAATCATTGCATACATTTAAATGAAATGTAAAAAAAAAGCTGTCTTTTTTAAAAAAAACGTCTAAAAAATTAACTTTATGAAGACATAATTAGCAGACACATATATCTGTTTTCAGTGTATACTTTGATTACTTTTGTGTCTTTTGAAAAATACAAATACCATTGCCTCCTTTTTTGGGGTGTTAGTTTGTTTTAATGACATTTTTTTCTAGTTATAAAGGTATTATTTCATGGTCATTATAAAAAACTTGGAACATTCAAAAAAGTCTAAAGAGAAAACAAAAGACAGCAAATGCCCAGTCCCTCCCCAAACATTATTGCCACTCTCTCTCTCTTTTTAGACTGTCTTTTTAGAGCAGTTTTAAGCTCCCAGCAAAGCTGAGCTGAACTACAGAGTTCCCAAATACCCTCTGCACCTCCCCCAACCTCTTTTATTACATTTCACCTTATAAAAATAGCATCTGCCTGCTAAAATAAAATTCAGAGTTGCTGGCCTTCCGAGCTCTCGGGGTCACTTTTCTCCGGAAGCCTTCCCTGGCTGTCCGGCCAGGGCAGATCCCTGGGACTTGGTTCCTCTTGTTCAGTGGCTCATGACACAGTGCACCAGGAAAGCAGCCCACAGGGTTCGTGTTTGCTTAGCAGGTGTTCAGTAGCTGATGGTAGAGCCAACAAGTGGCTTTGCACAGCTTCAGAATTTGGTTGATGACAGACTTGCTTAGAAGTATTCTTTGGAAGGGTGCGTTCCCCATGAAGAAAATAAAATGGCTCTTGCCAATGAACAAATAAAACCCTGGCTCCTTGATTAAATATTAATAGAGGAAGGTGCCTCAGGGTGTTTATGAAACACAAGGTGATTTATACCAATGTTCAGGCAGCTTCGTGTACAAGCAGGCTGTGTTCTGAGCCTTTGTGGGTTTTTTGGGAACTTGGAATGCGTTGTCCTTTTGAAAGGAGAAATAAGGATGAAATTATGGCTCCTGAGAAAGAGGGCAGGTAATTCTCTCCCAGGTGGGGAGCAACACAGGGGGAAAGGGGCTGGGACATAGATGACCCGTGGCTGATGCCCTAAAGGGTGAAGTGGGCCACACAATCTCTTGTGGCAGCTTCCAGGAAGGTTCAGAGATGCTCATTTGGTTTCTGAGCAGCGAAAGGAGAGGTAGAGGCGTAAGAGTAACTCCGACTGTTACTTGGAAATGAATGGTTTGAAGCTGAGGAGGGCCTGCTTCATGTTAGCCTTGCTCTTTCCTTTAGGTCAGTTGGATCTGAGTGAGGAATTTGGTCAGATAACAGAATATTTAAACTGGTTGCCCCATTCCATCTCATTTCCATAGTCTGTTTATAATCCTAATCGATGCAAGTGCTCTTGTAATCGTAAATTGTTTGATGTTACAGGAGGGAGGGTTTTATTTTCCTTAACTGATAGGCAACTTTCATTCTCTGCATTTGAAAGAACCTAGTTTTTTTTTTTTTATAAAATATTTTTTTTTTATTGAGGAATTGGGGGAAGGGGAACAGACAAGTTGCTGTCCTTTTGTTCTTCAGTCTAGTTGTGGAGGACGTTGCTTCACGGCCCAAGTTGGCACCATCATTGCGCTCTTCCCTGGCGAGGCAGATCAGTTGCCGGCTTCTGGATGGCTGCTCACTGCGGCTGCTGGCAGCTCACGCTGGCTGCTGGCTACTCACTGTAGCCCATGGCAACCCACCTGCCGTCGCTGGTGACTCATGGCAGCCCAGCTCCAGGTTGAGCTGTTGTTCAGCATCTTAGCTGTGGAGGGCAGTGTCACTGGCCCTCATATGTGGGATCCCAACCGGGGTCCTCTGGCGTCCCAAGCCAGCTCTTAACCAATGCGCCACTCGGCGGGCCCTAAAGAACCTAGTTTTAAGTAGCCCTGCAAAGGCACATCACAGCTGAAGAATAATCCTGGCATTTTACCTGTATCCTTTTTTCTGGAAGCATGTTCCAAAATAAATAAAAAGCCCTCAGATGAACTTGTTCAATCCTTGTTTCACAGGTGAGGAAATAGCCCCAAAGAGATGATGTTGAAGTCAAAGTTATTGTGGCAGAATTAGAACAAGAAACCGGATCTCTGCTCCTTGGGCAGTTCTGGAAAAACTCCAGAAAAGTGATGCTAAATACAGTCTTTCTGCCCTGTGGTTTTGTCTTATTGCAAAGAATACCCACTGGCTCCTCATTATCTGGCTGATGCCCTGAGACTCACTTGATGTTCTGGTTTATTTATTAGCTGTTTTGAGTGATGCAGAAAAACTTCGAAATGAAGTTTTATATATCCCTGTATACATGGGGTATTAAAAGATTGTGTTTGTGAGATCTTATCTCTGAGTCTGATGCTAATTTCCTCTAATATAGAGCAAAGAAAACTGGGCTTAATAGCTCTCAAAATTACTTTCATTTTATTTTCCAGATTCTGAATAAAGAACCAGCCTTTAGGATTGCTTCTAATCTATCGGTAGATAGCACACTTATTTATGGTGTTGCTTAAATAGAAGACTCACTTCTACATTCAGGAAGGTACCTAGCTAAATTTGATTAGACTGAAATAAAAATCTGAGACTTTTCTCTTGTGGGCTGATGCTTCCTAGCAGTTCTTGAGGACAGAGCTTCTTCAGTTGCTTGGTGATAGTTCTACCGTGGACCTGGGCTTGCTGGCAAATGTTTGTTTCCCTTGCATATTCCTCCACTCTTGAGGAATTGCTGTTTTGGACCACAATTACTGAAAGTGTCTTTTAGGACCCGGCCCTCTAGAGGTGATATTTGACCTTTGGAGGATACTTCCTATTGTACAGTAATGAGCTCTACATGTGTCCTAGTGGATCTTACTCTTTGGTTTAGTGCAGGGGTGGGCAACCTTTTTCTGTAAAGGGCCAGATAGTAAATAATTTCAACTCTGCTGTGGTAGCGCGAAAGCAGCCATAGCCAGTATGTAAACAAGTAGGGATGGCTGTGTTCCAATGAAATTTGATTTACAGAAACAGCGGTGAGCTGGATTTGGCCCTTGGGCCATGGTTTCCTGACCCCTGGTGAAGTGGCTGTTTGGAAAACAAGGCTGAAACTCCCTTGGCTTCTGTGGATGATGGAGAAAAGAATTGAGTACTTGGCATAAAACATCTCAGTTGAGATTTAGCATCTATGATGGGGAAGATGTTTTTGAATTTTTTTCCCCCCGTAACTTTTCAGTTGATATAACAACAACAACAACAAAAATAATAAAAGCTTCTTTGGGGGAAAAATGGCCTCTAGTCCCCCCCCCCACTCTTAATACAACTAACTGTATTTTCATTTTTGAACATTTTTTTTTTTTGAGTCCTGACCTCTTAATAGGTGTACTTTTGCAAAGTCCCGGTGTGTGTACATACCAGATTTTAGTACACTGGGACTGAGTGCAGCCTAAAGGATATAAATTAGATTTGGCAGACAAGGTATTTTTAAGGACTAGTTCATGCGAAGCACTGCCATTTTCTGTATTTTCGACTTTTTCAGCCAAAGAGCTATAATTCTCTTTAACTTAAGCACAGCCAAATAGCAATATCCAGAGGACTAACTATTAGAAGAAATCAGGCCAGGGCTAAAGTAAATCAAGTAAATGGCTATTGAGTGCCAAAGTCACGCTTTAGCTCTAAGTTAATTTTGTGGTTCCCCAGGGTTTCCTGGTGGCATGAGAGTTACTGCACCCTTGCCAGTGGTCACAAAGGTTAAATCATAACAGATTTTTCATTTTTTCCTCCTTCTTGCACACACAATAAGCTAAGAAACAACTGACCATACTTCAGTTTCACTCTATATGATGTGATTCTAAAGATGTATTTTTCTAAACAGGAATTTCCAAATATGGGTATTCAAGGATGGCAAGAATCTTTTTTTACAACTGTGCTACCATTGCTCAAATTATTTTGAAGTTTCTTTTTTGGAATTGCCTTCAGAATAAGTTAAGAGCCTCAGCAGAAAAGAAGTCTGCTTGCTTTGTAGTCTTACCTCAATTTTGTCTAAAAATGGTATTAGCCAGAGCAATTTCCTCACCTTGGCCTCTGCCCGTGACTCTGAGTTGCTTTCCGCTGTTTTCAGATCTCATAACCATGCTCAGAGCAGATGGATTTGTCTCAACTGAGCTAAAGGTTGTGGCTAATAAAAATAAGCCAGGAGCCTCTGAGGATATTTCTTTGGAGGGAGCACAAGTATTTATTTTTTTTAAGCTATTTTCTAAGTTATTTTTGTAAGTTGTTTTAATTTAAAAGAAAAGTCATGCCTTTGTACATTGTTAGGTTGTCTCCAGCCCACCATGCCAACATGGCTTTTGAATAAGGTCATCCTGACATGAAGTTGGCCTCCAAGGTTGACCTGCTTTATTCCAAATCCCATTCTAGGGTGTGAGGCAAGGGTCCTTAAAAGGCCCTCACTTTTATGTGCTCTTCTATTCGTTATCTGGAACATTTGAAAGGCTGTTCTAGGTTTGCTTTTCTGGGAGACAGTGTATGTATTGATAGAAGTTGATGGACTGCAATACATTCTTTTTAATTCCTCTTGTCCTCCCCTGCCCCCTCCTCGAGTGTGGACAGTGGGAAGCTTATGTTCTGTACTAGAGAGTTTTGTTGTCTGGCAGGAAGTTGTGTAGGCTCATAACTTAGGAGGTGGGCTCAGAGCTGGTTAGAAGGCATGCTGCTTAAGATCTTAGTTACAGACAGCAGAATCCTTCTAAGCTATCTAAGCAGGAGGGAATTTATTAAAGAGTTTTATAGTATTTCTGGGAGAACAGAGCTTCAATGCTACGTGTTCAGTAATAACACAGCTTGTCTCCAACCAATTCCCTACTGTTACATGGTTTTAACTTATTTCTGCCACAGTGCCTGTGACAGTAGAGACAGAACATGAAAACCTCTGCCACAGCTGTTCCAAGGAATCAAACACACCTGCCACTGTCTTGCCAGAAGTTCTGAGCGCCCACCTTTTGGCTACTGCTCCCTGTTGTTCCCCTCTGCCTTTCAAATCTTGCATGGGTGTGTCGGCTTAGAAGAATCTAGCTGCAAGGGAGTCAGTGAAGAGTGTTTCGTTTTCTAGCCTCTGTAGACCAGGGAGGGCTTGAAAACTGTGGATGGTGTTGAATGAGCCACTTTGTAATATTTGTGATCAAGAGTATGTGCACAGAGGTTACAGCTAAACCCTTGGTGGGAAGATTCTTGCAGTGAAAAGAATATAAGGCATAGAGGACTGAGTGTGGGGGATTCATGATTGCTATTGGGAAAATTACGTGACCAGAATTCAATGTAACTGTCAGCGCTGCTACCAGGAGGGTGGCTGCCCACTGTGTGACAGGTGGCATTTCTGGGTAGGAGCAGCTGTTGTGCCATGTTCATGTCCTTGGCATGGTTCTTTCTTTAGTAAGAGGGAAAAAGTGCTGGGCTCATGATGCTGTTTCCTATGTATCACTGGTGTTTTGAGACTGTCAGAACCTCAATTTCAAGTTTTGATTTCCAGCCTGAGTAACCACAGGTAAATTATTACACCATTCTGAGTTTCAGCCTGATTATCCAAAAAAGGTGATATGCCTACTTTTCACAGAGATTTTGGTGGTGAAATCAGATAACATATGACTGTCTAATATACACCTCTGACATATAGTAATTGCCCAATAAATTATTACTATTATGCTCAACTTTCTCTGCCTTTTGTCAGAGCAGCTCACATTTGTCTTAGACCCCAGTAGATACAGTAGTTTCTCTGCATTTTCTTAGCAGTTAGCTTACCTTTCCAACTTCCTGTATGCTTCTTCCTCTGCTGTTCCCTGGACATTTTATTATGAAAAATTTCAAACATATAGGAAAGTTGAAAGAATTGTATGGTGAACACACGTATATCTTTCACCTAGACTCTATAATTAACATTTTATTATACCTGCTTTATCACATATCTTTTCATGTATCCAGACATCAACCCATTTTATTTCTTTATACATTTAAAAGTAAATGGCTGAAATCAGTACATGTCCTTGTAAATATTGTAATATTAAAATATCATTTGCTATTAATATTTGTTTGCAGTTTTTTCCTCTGGATGTAAAATTTCACAATGCAATGCATAAATCTTAATTGTGCATTTGCTGAGTTTTGACAACTGTATACACCTGTCACCCAAGGTATAGAACATTACCACCTCCCCAGAAAGTTCCCTGGTGCCCCTGCCCCTGTCATCACAGGCAACCATCATTCTGATTTGCCCCCCTATAAATTAGTTTGCTCTATTCTAGGGTTGCATATAAGTGGAATCATACAGTATGTACTCGTTAATGTCTGGCTTCCTTTAGACTAGCGTTTTTTAGATTCATTTATGTAATCATGTCGTATCAGCCATTGATTCATTTTTATTGCCCAGATGGCCAGCTTTAAAGTGATGCCTGATTGTTGCAAAAAAGGAAGGACCTATCATAAGCCTTCCTCATGGAAGTTGGACATTGTTTCTTCTTTTTCCATTCAAGCTTAATGTTATCAACACACAAAGATGCTTTGTCAATGATTAGAGTTAAAGGAGCTTAGAGGCCATTTAATTCAGAGATCCTTCTTCCGGTCTTTGGCATCTTGGCCAGGGCAGCCATCTTTCTGATCCATTTCTCTTCCCTTTTGGGACTAGTGTTAATGGGAATTTAGGTGCAGGAGGAGTGAGAGGGCCAGTGGATGGGCACCTTAGACATTTAATTGCTTTAGAGTTAAAAAAAAAAAGATGAATTCAGTGTTTTCCTAATGATTTTTATTGTTGGGAATTTTGTTGTGCTGAGTAAATGCTGGAAATATAGCACCAGTCGGCTGCAACAGCTGGAATTGAAAACAAATTCCTATGTAGCTTTTCTGTTAATGAATTAGCCAAGACTCTGAAGCTTCTGAATTTTCTGATGGAGAAAAGTCATTCTCTTGCCTCCTGTATTTTATTCCTCCCCCCTCCCTCCCTCCTTCCCTTTCTTCCTCGTCCTCCTCCTCTTTGTCTCTGACACGCACGTGCACACACACACACACAGACACACACACACACACACACCTTTGTAACATGTTGATGTATAGTGATTTGTCTGAAAGTTTAGGTGGTGCATTTTTGAAGTTGAGTGAGATGTTTGCAGGGGGTGGGGGATGGGGGGGAAGGAACAGGGTTGAAAAAGAATGGCCACTGCTTGATAATAGGGAGGCAGTACCCACCCTATGATGGTAGATTATTAAATGTACTATGTGGCACCAAGTTTTGGACACAGCGAGGCTCCACAGGTGCTAGTTTCTCCCTTGTTTGTGTCCCCTGCAGAGGTTCTAGCATCTGCTGCACATTAGAAGTACTGGAGAAGATTTTACAAAAATACTGCCATTGGTCCCACCCCGGACCAGCTGACCCAGCATGTGGTCCCTGCATGCAGGCTGTTCTAATGTGCAGCCACCATTTAAAATCACTGATCTACTACCTTTGGGACCCATTTTCACACACAGTATCACCGTTAATCCTAGTAATTGTCCAAGGCAGTCAGGTTGTGGCATGGCGTGTGCTCTCTGGACCAGCCGGGGCACTGGCAGAGCATGGTGGAGTCTGGATTTGGTAGGCAAAGTACTCTTTCTGGAGGAACTACCACCTAGATAAGACCTGGGGATGTGAGAGAGCAAGCATGGGTTCTGTGGGGGGAGGGAAAGAAGCTCAGAAGTGAAAGTAAGCAAGAAAAGAAGAACCTGGAACTGATGATTTTATCCCCTGAATAGATGTGCTTCACTGAAGAAAGCTATTTCTCAACCCACCCATTGTGCATCAAGGCATGGGTTTCCACTTTGCACCAGGGTCCCTATTCGCATTTGTCAAACAAACTAAAAGGTTTATCATAGGTTTTCTATATATTGCAAATTTCATTGAATTTAAAAGGGTTTTATTGTTTTTTTGTTTAATATGATCATATGTTAAGAAGCTGTAAATAAAGTTGTGACTTTATAGCTAAAAAATTCTGAATAAATAATGGTTATTTCCCACCACTCATGGAAGGAACAGGTGCTAGAAAGAATTCTATAAGAAGAGTTGCATACCAAAGAGGTCTTGGGCACATTCCAGAATCTTGTGAATTATTTCTGGGTTTTTTTCCCCTCTGGTGATAACCTGAATAGAATAGCATAGTGTTAAAAGCATGGGTTTTAAAATTAATTAAAAGCCCAGCTTTGTCACTTTCTCTTAACCTGATATGTGAAAGTCATCCTACCTTTCTAAACTCTAGTTTCCTCATCAGTAAAGTGGGAATAAGAATAAATGCTTACCTCATATAATCTAAAAAAATCACTTATTTATTGTTTGTTTCCATTTTCGAAACTGCATGCTGTCATAGAACAAATACATTAGATGAACTAGTTTTTTCTTGTCTTTTAAAAAATGTATTTGGTTTGCACAAAATATATGTAGTTACGTCTGACATATATGTATTACGTGTGTGTGTGTGTGTATAAAGTATAATAAGAAAATGAGCAGGTGTGAGCTCGCCACTCAATCTAGGAAGGGTACTATATAGTATTGTATAACCCCTAGTAGCTCATCTACCTGTGTTCTCCAATGAGCCCTCCCTTGCCCCCTTAATTCTTTTTTTTAAAAGATTTTTATTGGGGAATTGGGGGGATGGGAACAGTGCTAGGGAATTGGGGGAAGGGGAACAGACAAGTTGTTGTCCTTTTGTTCTTCAGTCTAGTTGTGGAGGACGTTGCTTCACTGGCCCAAGTTGGCACCATCATTGCGCTCTTCCCGGGCGAGGCACATCAGTCGCCAGCTTTTGGACGGCCGCTCATGCTGTCTGCTGGCTACACATGGTAGCGTAGCCCATGGCAACCCACTGCAGCAGGGGCTGCAGCCTACGCCGTCACCGGTGACTCATGGCATCCGAGCTCTAGGTCGAGCTGTTGTTCAGCATCTTAGCTGTGGAGGGCAGTGTCACTGGCCCTCATATGTGGGATCCGAACCAGGGCCCTCTGGCATCCCAAGCCAGTTCTTAACCATCGTGCCACTCGGCCGGCCCGCCCCCTTAATTCTTAATTCAGGCAACCATTAATTCTTGAGTTTTGAGTTCATCGTTCTTTTGCCTTTTTATAAATAATAATATGAATTATTTTTACAATGCATATTTAAAATAAATACTATATATGATATCTGAATAATGTATCATTTAGTTTTGTTTTCAGTTTTGTATCCTTAAAAAAGTATGTCGTAAAGACACTCACGAAAGAGGACTTCCAGAACTGCTTCAGAAAGTGGCAAGAATGATGGGATAAGTGTGTTCGAAGCGAGGGGGATTAATGACAATGTGTCTTTTACTATAATCAATTATTTTTTATTAAACATTCACCATATTGTTTGATCACACCTTGTACCAGTTTAATGCCTTACTTGTTGTTTAAAGCGAGTGTACCAGTTTAATTCCACATTTTTTCCAGTATTTGGTATTATTAGGCTTCTTAATTTTGCCAAGGTAGTGGATATAAGTAGTATCTTATTGATGTTTTAATTTGTGTATCTCTGATTATCAGAAAGAGAGCAGCTCTTCATTTGTTTAAAGGTCATTCTTCTTCTCTTCTGAAATTCCAGCTTGTGTCTTTTTGCCCACTTTTCTATTAGGGTATCTTTTCCACATTGGTTTGGATGAGTTTTTTTATATATTCTGAATACTTGTCCTGTCTTGGATATGTGTGTTACAAGTATCTTTTCTTAGTTCGTGGCTTGTCCTTTTACTTCATTTGTGATGCTTTGGAAAAACAGAAATTCTTGCTTATTTTTCATGTTATCTTTATGATGCCATCCACTGCTGATAGCTGCTTTATCCTCTGAGAAACAGCCATCACTCTTGGCAGGCTCATCTCTGATGCCCAGGAAGCCAACACAAGCAAACATAAGTAGGATTTCCCACAGAAACCTACTTTTAAAATATTGCTGACTCTCAGATCAGTACGTCAGCCCACAGCACAACTGACAATTCAGATTTTTCACTGAAAGCAGCTCCCAGCTCTGACCCAAACCAAGCCAGTCCACAGTTAGCACGTCCGGTCAAGAAGTTCTTAATTTTAATGTGGCAGGATTTCAGTGTTTTCTTTTAAGTTTAGCTAGAAAAATATTCTATATTTTCTGCTGCATGTTTCATAAGTTTACCTTCCTTAATTAAGCCCTTAATTTATCTGGACTTTAGTGTCTGTGGTGTGAGGAAAGGATCCAACATCCTTTTATATTTCTGGTACTGCACAGTGTTTTCATGAGAATGAAAAGGAATATAAGCATCCTCCTTGCACAGCTCTGGGCACATGGAGGGGTGCTCTGTAAAAGCTGTTGCTACTTTAACCTGGTTTTCATTTGATTGGTGTGGCTCTTCATGAAATCATTAGCGTGTGCATTTTACAAAAAGCAATTGAGGCAGGTTTGCATTGGTTAAGAAACCAACATGAAACTGCCCTTCCCCCCAAACTCTCCCCTAGTGTTGTCAGAAGCTTAATCTGTAAGTGTAAGCAAAGTGTAAATCATAATCAATGAATTGATTGACTTGAGCATTTATTTTATTTTGGACGTGGCCGATGATTCAGAATTTCTCTGGCGTCTTTCCCAATACCTACTCCCTTGGCGCTGAATAATCAGATAGCCTTTAATTATAAGATTAATCTTGTTCCTTTCGAATTTGCTTATTCGGCTCGATATTGCCACAAATGTACGTCTACGTACATCAAGATAGGTGGTGTTGGTGGTAGGCTGCTTCAGGCACGATGCTAGGCGTTCTCTTTACGTTAATTCCTGTTTGAATGACTTGGACCAGATTGTATATGCTGCATAGAAAACTTGCTTTGGGGGCCCTTTTCCAGTTTCTTGGCCATGCTTTAGTGGAAAGGAAAGGCAGAGAAATACTTCTTGGAAAATTAAAACTGCTTAGCCACACTCCTGGGGCTCATTGAGTGCACACAATAAAATCTGGAAAGTAAAACATGAACCTTTATAAAGTGAGCATAAAAGGCACCATAAAAATTGGAAGAATGTTGTCAGTTATATGGCTGAGGATGACTGCCCATTTATTGTTCAAGTGCGGTCACGGAGATTCACTCCGAGGCTGCGGGGCTCCTGGGCAGAAGGAATGGAGTCCTGCTGGCTGCTGTTGGTAACAGTGAACAATCAATCCGGTACCGGGGACGTGAGTCTCCAGCCTGGGCTGTAAAATCACCCTGGGTGCTCAGGGCTTTTCAGAGGTGCTCAGCCACCTCGTGGGGATGAATTCGTTAACTTCCTGGACAGTTTCCAGGGAGGTGGAAGGATGGTGAGAATCATAATGAAGAAGGGCCCCTCTTTCTTTCCCTACCTATATGTTGTTCTCATGTGCTTCCGGAATGGCTTCTGGAGCAGATGTTCATTGTGGTCTGCCTGCATCCCCTTTACTGGACCAGTGCACCCCAAGTGTGGCCACTGCAGGGTTAGCTGCTAACAACTCATACCTGTCTCCCTGACTGGAAGTTTCTGCCTTGCCAGATAAGAGCCTGCTGGCCTGGAGATGACTGGGAGGCAACACCTCATCCTCCCACCTGGGGTGGCCTGGACCCCGTGACTGACTGACCTCACTGACTGATGTCAGTGATTGGGGGTATCCAACCCAGCCCTTTGCCTCCAGGCAGCACAAAGTCCATAGTGCAGCTCACTCCAGAGCTCTCTGTGGGATCAGATTGAGGCTGGACTTGTCTCCACTCCCATTGTTGCCTTTCCCAAGCAGCTGCCCTCACTTTCTTACAAGTTCCTCTTCAGAGCACTTACTTCCTCAAGCGCTCACGGGCTCAGGAATCCCCACATCGGGCTCTTCTAGGGAACATGGCCCAAGACAGACGCTTCCTCTGTTTCTCTTCTCTTGCCTATCACACTGGCTCAGGGTGTGGAATGTGTACATCTGCATCTTCCCTGCCCTGTTAGGTTCTTTCGAGGGCTGGTTTCTTGTATTGTTCACTGCTTGACTTCCACCAAACCTCCTAACACGTGCTCCAAGTACATGCTCAGTGCTTGTCAAAAGGATGACTGAATGAGGGAAAGGGGCATATGCAGAGGCTGGGAAGGGCCGGGAGGTGATTTCTAATGTTGGCGTAGGATCTGGCCTTGGCAATTTGGACAGCTACGCACAAGTAAGCAGTGGACAGCACATGGTTCTTCCCTTGTGAGGAAGACAGCATGCGTATTTCTCATTCTCAGAGACGTCGAAGCTGCCATGGGCAGGTGAACTGGGTGGAGGAAGGTGCCTGAAGCTTTGGTGCTGTGGACAGTTGTGGCTCTGCCTAGATTCCTAACTGCCGCATTCTGCTGATGGGATCCTGTTTTCTGTATCTCACCCCACTCACCCTCACCCCTCAATCATTGCTTGCCTCCCGCATTTCTTGTCTTGCAAGGCTAGATGGCTCTGACATCCATCAAGTTGCTGGAGCCAGAAATTTTGTGACTCATTCTGAAACCTGCTCAGTCTCATTCTCTCTCTAACATCGAACCACTCACTGAGCTCTAACTAACTGCTTCCCTCACCTGCTCTTCCCCACCCTTTACCTTTGTTCAGATGTTCCCTCCTCTGGCCTGGACACCCATAACTGTCCTCTTACTGGCCTCCCCAAGCCCGAGCTCCTCCTCTTCTAGTCCATCTTCAACACCATCTCCATTCTTGTATATTAGTCTCTATTTTATTTTTAATAATATTTTTGTTATAGTATTTTCAAAATATATTTTTATTTTAATAAATTATTTACATTTTTTAAAAATGGGGACCTTCCCAAAGCATATGTAATCCATAAAGCTCTCAGGCAATTTCCTATGACCTGAAATCAAATCCATGCTCTACTAAAATGGTACCCAACGCCCAGCCCCAATGTCTTCCCTCATCTTGTACTTTCTATTCCCATCCCTCAGCAGGGCAGATGCTGCATCCTTTGATAAAGGCTTCTGGTGTCACCCCCTGAGGGCTTGTGTGCTGCTCCCAGGCAGGTGCTATTACCATTGTACCCTGCCTAGCCTTCTGTCATCACACTTTTTATATGGCAGCTCCTCCCATCTGCCCGTGATGGCTGAGGCAGTGTCTTACTCATCCTGTGTCAATAGTACGAAGCCTAATATTTTGTACACGTTAGGCATTTGGAAGCTCTGGTCCAGATGGTGTTTCCTGAGCATGTGACTCTCGGGACCTATAGTCGCTGCATGGTAGTTGAGGACTGTAACTTTGGACCTGTGGTGGGAATTTGACACCTAGTTGACTGATGAGGGAGGGAAGTTTAGGGAATCCTCTCTTCCCAAGGTGACCCCTGAGTCTCCTTTGTTAGTGTGGCTTGTTCCTGTTTTCATGTGAAGCAATCATATTGGCGGGAGGTCTCAAAGTCAGTGTTACAGGCAGGATTTTTTTTTTTAATCACCATTTGGCTTCTATATCTGTTTGTTGGTAAAGTTGGTAGAGTGTGGACCTGCCTTTTCTACAAAAACACAGGTACTGAATCTTTCTTACATGAATATGTTCTAGGTATTAGAATTACCTCTTCGTCTGTTCAAGCTTGGGTAAAAAAGTCAATGGGAAAATATGGGAATGTGGGCAGCCATCATGAAGATGGAAGGTTTATATAAATCTTTCTCTCCACATGTCTATATGTGAGTCTAGTAGTGCTTTAGCAGGTTTGCTAGTTTAAAATATGGACTGTCATTTGAAACATTGATGTTTTCATAGCTATCTAGCACTTCAGATCATCTAGCCTGCTCACATCCTTTAATAGAAAATTGTTACCATACAGTCTACTAGTTTGGAAGCATTTCTTTTTATAGTATACTATTCTGTAATTATTTTATTTGTAATAATATTTTTGTTATAATATTTTAAGAAGCTATTTTTATTTTAATAAATTATTTACATAAAAAGTAGCTGTTTAACATTGCTGGTAGCAATGCAGATTGGTATGACTTTCATGGAAGACAGATGTATAACCTTTATCAACAAACAGCCTCAAGGATGTAATGTTGTTTGACCCAGTGATTCTACTTATAGTAATATATGATATATAAAGTAAGCAGGGAGTACACAAGAAAGAATGCATGAAGATTTTCATTGCTATATTATTTATGACTGTGAAGAATAGGGAACAGCCTAAACAGGGGAATGGTTAAGAAAGTTATGCTATATCCACATGATGAAATATTATTCAGATATTAAGAGATATTTTTGAAGACTATTTAATGACAGTGGAGTTATTGCTCTTGATACAATACTAAGTGGAAAAAAGCTGGTTTAGTTAAAATATCCATGCCTGTTGCTATGTATATATGTAACTAGACAGTAAGATTTTAAGAGACTATTACAAAATATTAACAATGGCTTTCTTTGGGTGGTGAAATTATTTTTCACATTTTTCACAATGAACATATATTACTTTGATAATCAGGAAAAAAAATCAAGTTTGTTTTTCTTTTAAACTAGTGAATGTACTTTATCAAAAGCTGTGTTATATGACCCAGCAGTTCTAGTCCTAGGGATATGCCCAAAAGAATTGAAAAGATACTTGTGTGCCAGTCAGTGTTCCTTGCAGCATTATTCACAAGAGCCCAAAAGTGGAAACAACCCAGGTGTCCATCAACAGATGACTGGATAAACAAAATGTGGTCTATCATACAATGGGATATTATTCATCATAAAAAGGAATGAAGTCCTGATACATGCTACAACATAGATGAACCTTGAAAATATTATGCTAAGGCAAATAAACCAGTCACAAAAGAAAAAATATTATATGATTCCACTTACACAAAATTCGTAAAGACAAAGTAGATTAGAGGCTACCACGGGTTGGGGAGAGGGAGACTGGAGAATCATTGCCAATGGTTACAAAGTTTGTTTGGAGTGATAAAAAGTTTTGGAAATAGATAGTAGTGTTGGTTACATGACATTGTGAATGTAACTAATGCCACTGAATTGTACACCTAAAAGTGGTTAAATGGCAAATATTTTTTGTATGTATGTTACCACAATAAAAAAATTCAAAGCAAGACAAAGCTGTGTGTTAGCCAGTTGTACTATGTGTTTGATTTTCTGCACGCTGTGTAATACACAGTACTTTTTTGCTTTGAATGGCAGTGCTGTCATTTTTGGGTTCATTTATCTCAATTTTTGCTTTTCACTTTTACTTCACATATTTGCCTGTGACGTATGTATGTTATTTTGAAGGTTTTGGATGCCAGGCTAAGATATTGATAATGGAGCAGGGGGTTAATGAGGCATCCAGGAAGGTTTAAAATAATTTATAAAAGTAAATGTGTCACTTTTAATATTCACCGAGTTCTTGACTGGGAGGAGGAGGAAGAAAGAGAAACTTTGGCGATAACCAGCAGCCGATAAGAGTTCTGGAATATTCAAAAGTATTCAGGCAAAAACAGGTAGCACTTGCAGAAATACAGCCAGCATCTTCTTGCTTTGGGAATTCATTTGGCAGCAATAAGTGCCAAAGGAAGATCTTTACTTATATTCTCTGCTTCCTGATATTTAAGGAATTCATATCACTTGCAATTTAACACTAGTCTATTATCTTTCCGTTACAAAGGACAGGTGGTGCCCCTCTGAGAAGTGAAAGATGGTGGGTGGCTGAAACTGCTTCTCTTAAAGTTAACTTCTTAGCAATCCATCTAAAAATAACTATGGAAAGTAAGAAATTGGGGTCAGCAGGGATATTGGCAACGGGCAAGCTGCCAGATCCCTCTCGGGGGAGTTTGAGGTGTCTAGACTGGATGCTTTTGAACTCGTGGAACATTTCCAGATCATTGTTTGATTCTTAGCTGCTTCTGCTAGAATTTACACAGTTCAGAGAAGTTTTTTTGACCAACTCTCAGCTTTCCTTAAATCAACTGAAAAGTGACCACTTTTATATTCATTCATTCTCTTTGCTCAGCAGGCCTTCCCTTTGATTTACTTATTTACCCAAGATGACTTCCATTTTCCTTTTATCTTGACTTTTGGAGTTAAGAGGTAGCCCAGACGGTTTGTCTTACTTTTCCTTTTTGTTTGCAGCAGATCTCGATACAATACAGTCTCCTATGTGTATGTAGCCACTGAAGCATTAAATATAAAATATTTACCTTTTTTCTTTTGAAGTTATTTTTCCTTAAATACTGATATTGCAAGTTCCGTGCCTCTGTGTTTAACTTGAAGAGGAAACATTTTTTTGAGTATTTCAGTCACCCATATTGAACAAACGTTAATTGAATCCTTGTCATCCTCAATTCCTGGCACACCCAGCAGCAGATAGCTCTCAGGCCCTGTCCTCAGGGAGTTTACGTTCTGGTGAGGTTGATGGACAGGAAAATGTCAGAGTCAAAGGGGTTGTGCTAGCAGTAAATGCAGGGAATTGCAGGAGCCCTAGGGAGATACCTAATCCAATGTTAGGGCATTGGGAGGACTTCCTGGAGTAGGTGGCATCCACATTGAGTCTTGAAAGACAGTAGAAGTTGGCCATATCAAGGAGCTTGGGTTGTCCAAGCAGAGGTGGCCAGAGGTGAAAGAGGGCATCATCTATTTGGGAAAATATAAGAATTTCAGTGTGGGAGAGGTGTACTGCATAAGGGAAGGTGAGGGAAGAAGGGGTGAGAGTGGACAATGAAGAGGTAGGTAGGTATGACATTCTAAAGGCCTTTGTCATGAGGTTAGGGGGCTCTCAGAAAAAAAAGTTTAGGCACGGAAATAGCTTGATTGGATTTTAATTTTAGCAAGCTTACTCTAGTTGGCTTTCACTACCAACCAACCAATCAATTTGAGGTAAAATTACATACAGTAAAATGGCCAGATCTTAGTCCATGGCCAGTTTGGTTGATGAGTTTTGGTAACTGTGTACACTCCTATTACCACCACCCGAAACCAGATACAGAACGTCTTCATTACCCCAGAACGTTCCCTGGTGTCCCTGTCCATTCACTTATCCCATTATAGCCACTTTCTGACTTTGATCTTCAGTTCTGTCTTTCTTGGATTTCATGTAAATGGTGCTGTCTTGTATCTGGCTTTTTTCAGTCAACATATTTTGAAACTCATCCACATATTTGCATTTGTAAGCAGTAGCTCCTTTTTTTTTTTTTCCTGAGTTGCCCATTGTATGCATGAACCATCGTTTGTTTATCCATTCTTCCATTAATGGACATGTGGGCTATTTTTAGGGTTTGGCCTTGATGAATAAAGATGGTATAAATATTCTTATACAAGTCTTTTTGTGGATGTATATTTTCATTTCTCTTGGATAAGTAATAGTGGGATTGCTAGGTCTGGCTGTTTTTTTAAAGACTATGTTGGAGCTGAAGGGCTTGGTACAGGGAGACCATGGTGTACAATCCAAATGAGTGATGATCAAAGTGTTCTGATATAAGGTAATTTAATACTGGAGGTGGATAGGAGTGAAAAAAATCCCTTCATTGAGGAAGTTGAATTGACAGGATAGGTTATGGACAAGATGGAGACAAGAGAAGGTAAAGGAAGGATCACTGGATGTGGGAACGAATGACTGTGATTTCCCTTGAGACAGGGAATGCAGGAGGTGCAGGGTTGGCAGGGATGGAAGCAGGTTTTGTTTGGGAGAGTTGAGTTTGAGATACTCGGAGGCAGGAGAGAGGGTGAGGAGGCAGTGGGATCCAGGCATCTAGAGGTCAGAAGAGAGATGTGGCCTGCAGGTATGGAGCAGGCGGTGGTCACCAGGAGAAGGTGATGGAGGCCATGGGAGTGGAGATCACCAAGGAGGGGAGAAAGCCCCACAGACTGGGCGAAGATATTTATGACACATCATCATCAGCACAGCATGTAATTTCAGAGTGTATTAAAGAGTTATTAAGTATTAAGGAGACAAGGGTAAACAATCCAATAGGAAATGGATAAATGAAAAAATGAGGCTTTTCAGAGAAGAGGAAACAAGAATATCCATTAAACTCATCAAGTTTTGTCCACCTCACTAGTCATCAGAGAAATGCAATTCAACCATAATAACACACTATTCTAGACCCTTTAGATTGGCAAAAACAAAAAGTTCTTAGCAACAAGCGATGGTAAGGATGGGAGGCAATGGGGACTCTCACACACGGCTGATAGGAGAGCAAATGAGTACAACCTCGATAGAAAGTGATTCGTTTTATGCAATAATGGTTAGGAGCATAATCTATAGGAGTAATTCTACTCCTGGGCATATATCCAAGTAGATAAGCCACATATTTGCATCAGAATACATGCACACAAAGGTTTTAGCAGCATTGTTTATATGCACACAAGCGTGGAGATAGCCCAAGTGTCCAATTGACGAATGAATGGATGAATAAATTGTGGTATAGTTATTCAGCAGAGTACTGCGTGGCAGTGAAAATGAATGCATTTGAATAGCACGTACCAACACGGATGAATCGCACAAACATAATGAATGGTGAGGGAAAAAGCAAGGAGCAGAAGATTGTGTATAACATGATGCTCTTTTAAAACAGCTTAACACGAGCAAAGTAGTATTATATATTGTTTAAGGGCCCACCTCAAAACAGTAAACGTTGGGTGAAAATGCCAAATTAGACTGGTGGTTTCCTGTAGGTGTAAGGTAGGGGTGGCTACCAGGGCATCTGTCACCGGGTTGATAATGCTTTGTTTTCTTGAGCTGGTACTGAGGATGTACGTGTTCATTGTGTGTCTCTTGATGCCTTTTTTGCATGGTTGAGTGATTTAAATGGGAGGGAGCTGAGGACAGAGGCTTGGGACCACCAACATGTAAGGCAGTGAGATTTAAAGTGTTTTGACTCGGACCCACAGAAAGAAGTATTTTATATTCCATTTGCCCACACATATTACAAATACAAACAAGAGACAGAGACAAAACTTTCATGAAAGATCTTTATTCCTTCTTAGACAATATACTCTGGTAGTTTCTATTTTCTGTCGTTTCATTTAAAAAGTATGTTGTTCATGACCTTCTAACTCAATGGTTCTCAGCCAGGAATAATGCCAACCTGGCAATGTCTGGAGACATTTTTGATTGTCATGACTGGCACCTAGTGAGTAGATGCCAGGGATGCTGCTAAACATATAATGCACAGGGCATCCCCTCCCCCGACACACACACAACAGAGAATTATACAGTCCAAAATATCAGTAATACGAAGGTTGAGAAACCCTTGAAGACTTACAGTTTGAAAAGCAGAGATATAAAAAGCAGGGGGAAAAGACTGGCGAGGCAGATGTAAGGACGACCAGGAGTGTGTGTGGTCGCAGGAAGTGGAGGAAGGATGTCCCAGAGCAGTAAGGGAAGCGGGCTCTGAAGCGGTTCATGGAGTTTGTGCTGGTGCGCTGGGGACTCGAGCTGGGGGAGTTTCACTGGAGGTGTGTGGAAGAAAACCAGAGTTAGTGGAGTGGGGAGAGATGTCTCAAGAAGCTTGGCTGTGAAGAAAAGAGAAGAATAATGGAGCAGGTCGTGGGTTTGAAGCAGGGTTTTTTGTTTGTTTGTTTTGTTTTTCAAAATGGTAGAGATTTGGCACTTTAACATGATGATGGAGTTGATAGAGAGGAAAGTTGAGGGCATAAGAGAGAGCTGAGTGCAGCCAGAACCTGGGAAGTCAAGAGTGAATTGAGTCCTAAGATGGGAGCATGGTGGCTTGAGGTAGGAGGAAGGATACAGACAGGAGGTGAGTTTGGGGGTGAGCAGGAGGTGGAAGGCATTCTCGCTTCATTGTTTTTGAAGTAGGAGGTGAGGTCATTTTCTGAGAGTGGAGTGGGGGAATGGGGAGGTGAAGTGGAGGAGGTTTGAGATGGCCTTTGAAGGCCTGGGAGAAGAACTGAGCAAGTTTGCTGGGAAGCTCTGAGAGCCTCTTGAGAATGGAGACCATGAACCTGTTGCGACATCAGCTTTAGTGGGTGTGTGGTTTCCTCCTTGGTGTTGAGTGTCCTGGAGAGAGAAACAGAGCAGGTGACAGGTATGAGGATCTGGGCTTGGAATTCGGTTGGGTGAGTGTATATGAGAGTGCAAGGGAGGTGAGGTCACTGGCCAGTGGGCAGTGGATGTCGGATGCAGGAGAAAGGAGGTGAAGACAGAGGACTGGCAGAGAAGAAGAAAATAGAGGTACTGACAAATTGGAGCACCAGGTGAAATGGAAGCAGTTGGTGTACTGGGAGAAGCTGTAAGAAAAACCTGAAGGGGAAGGAGTTTATAGAGGATAAAAGGAAGAGGAGTGAGGAATTTGGAGGTACTGTCAGAGGTGGAGCAATTCTGAGTGGCGATGGGAAAGTCCAGCGTGGACTTTTGCCAGGAAGGCAATAACCCAGAGAAGAAAGTCATGGAATGAGGATAAGGAACTGACTAGGCTTGGTGAACTCGAAGGTCATTCAGAATGACAGACGGACTTGATGACTCAAGGAAGACTTAGCCAGGTGACAAGGTCTTCAGTGAACAGGAGGGGTAGATGGAAGCTTCACCCAAGGGCGAAGGACTTTTATTTTGTCTTGGAGCAATAAGAAGAGGCTGCCATGTGTTTTCATTAAAAGTTCCAGCTTCAGCCAAAACAAGGAGAGAGGTGGGGGTGAGAGGTGGCTCCAAGGGGGTACAGTAGAAAGGTAGTATAAGAAGATGGGGCTCAGGATGGGGATGTGGGTGTAAGATTATGGGAAAGGGTAGCTTGGGGACAGGAAGGGACTTAAGGTTGAAATTGGCAGAGATGCATGATGGGAGTGAGTAGCTCTGTGATTCTCTAGCTCCCCTAGTGGTTGGGAGGATCCAGCCTTCTCTCTGGAAGCAATTTGGGAAGTGTTCTGCTGAACCTAAAATAATGCTGTCCAAATTTTTGACTTGGAGTAAGTTGGCAATGCCTTCTCTTTTGTGAGTGATGACAGCCTCTGAAGATGACGGACAGTCCATGTAGCCAGGAGTTGGCACCAGAAGATCTTTTATGGCATCTGAATATTTCATGATCCTTTGGTTTTCTAGAGGCCTGTCTTCTGGAGAAGTGAATATCTTAAACTGCTTTTTATTTTTTCCCTGTTTTCTAGAAAACAGAAGGATAAGAAGGACCTGTGGGGTGCAGTTCCATTCATTGCCTTCATAAAATGGTGTGATAAGCCATGTCTGGTTCTTTTAAGTCAACAGTCAATAAACCTTCCCTATTATAGAGCATGGAATTCCATTGGGGAATTTACACATTTTCCTTTAATGGCTTAAATGAAGAGTTGCATTTTTTTCATGAAAGTTTTATATATTTGACCTATTATCATTTTTTTTCTTTAGGAAATAAAAATGGCATGTTCTTACTTCCCTTCCAATAAAAAGAAGCATTTTGTTTTTTGGCAAGGAAATACTTATTTGTGCTGTGGAAAGGGATGGCGTATGGAAATGTGAAAAATGTACTCTATCCCCCACCCCTTTTAAGCTATGAAAGTGAATTAAAAGAATGAATATTTTAATGGAACTGAATATGATGAATGGCATTCTTTTGAAAGCTTTAGTATCAGAATGAAAAATTATGTTTTGATTGTTTCCCCTAGATTTTTTTCTAAAAGTATGAACATTTCTCCTAGAAAGTAATACTGGAATCTCTAACAGCATTTAATTAGTAGCAGCCTCCATGAGGTATGAAAGGATGGTGGTTGAAAAGATGGAGTAAAAAATACACAGGAAGGGCTGAGTCAATAAATAATTGCCAAGCCCTGAATTGTTTTGGCAGTAAAATGCAAAAATGGGAGAAGAAAGAAAGAAATTGAAGCCTGAGAAGCTGAACCAAAGGATGAGTGAAACCTTGGATGAGGCTCAGGAGTAGACATTCAAAGGCCAGATTAAAACGTTAGCATGGAGGGAAGTTACATGAAGAAATGACTGCTCTGGACTTGAGAAGGGATGATTAAGAGGAAATGAGGCATGGTCCAACTCATAAAGACATCGAGGGGAAAGAGAAAAGGTTTTTCTCATTGGGATTGTGACTTTACATATATCGGATCCTGATTGCCGAGTTCGTTTATCGCTTCAGTCATTTTATTTCCAGCACCCTTTGTTTAAATGCAACATATTCCCTTTACCTTTCTATGTATGAAAACGCTCATAAGTGTAGATTTTTTTCTTCTTCTTTTAGCTCCCAAAGCAGTATTTCCCCAGAGGTGTGGCACCAAATAGTGTTTCAACAGGTTTTCAAAGGAAATAAGGAATTTTGTGTTCCAATAAGTGTTTAAAAAACTGTGTTTAAAAAAGGTAAACAGGCTTATTTACTGAACAGTTTCTCAGAACCTTTAACATCAAATATGCATTTTGAATATATAAGGTAAGAGGGACGGACTTTTTAAATTGTGAAGCAAACAGTCAATCTCTCTTTTCTGTTTGGAACTCTGGTTTTGCTCTAGGTGGCAATGCACCTAGTTAAAACTCCTCACCTCCCCACACTCCTTTGTGAGATAAGTCAGAGTCTCTGCAGGGTGGGGGCTTCCAGGAAAGCTCTTTATTCCTTGATAAACAGGATGTAAGGAAGCTGGCAAACACTTTTGCCTTTGCCCTTTCCTTCATTTTCCTGCCCTGAAGAGCTGTAGCCAACTTGCAACCAGGAAAACAAAAGCCACATGCTAAGAGCTAAGAGCTGCAAACCAGAAACGTCAGAGGAGCTCTTGATGACTTCCAGCCTTGGACTCTCCATCTTTGGACTGATTTTTCTAGAAGAAAAATAAAGTCCTGTTTGGTTCCACCACTACAGATGAGTTTTTATTACATGCAGGCTGAATGCAGTCCTAACATATGCGAGGATGATGTAGTAAGCAGTAACTGAACTTATTTTATGCATGAAAGCTTCTTTTGTTTTTGCAACTGTGTAGAAGACCCTTTGGGAATGCTGCCCTAAAGAATATGAATAGAAAGATAATCATATATATCCAGCTTTTTAAAAAAAATTATGAATTTTCTGATGTTCTTTGACCATGGAATTAGGGTTTTGAATTTTGGTCTTTTTGTTCTATTCCACCTCTTTTCCTCATATGGGTTCCTTTAAAAAAAAACAACTATAATTTTTATGCCTTTAACCAAAGCACTTTACATAGGCCAGATTTTCAAAAATCAAGATGCTTTTATTAGCCTATTTATGCCTTCTTTACACAATAGAATTGTTCTCAATATTTGTAGGTGAATTGACTCAGATGTACATTTATTTCCATCATAATATCAGACATGGTTAGTTTCTTTTGAATGATTTTATTCTTGACTGTGGCACTTAATGTTTTTTCTGTCTTCTGCACAAAATTAGTGTTGTGTAAAACAACACCAAAATATCCTAGGAAAGCTCTTCATGTGAATGATTTTTGTCAAGTTGGAAAGCTTTTGTAATTTGATTGAATCTTCCGTGATTGCTCTCCTCCTGTAAGTTGGGTTTTCCTAGTTTTTCTTTTTTAATAGTGTTAGGCTCAATTTTCTGATAAAAGAATTTTCAAAACTTGTTTCTTTTAAAGGACATTTCAATTATATTTCAAATCTCCAGTATAGTATAAAGTCAGGATTTTGAAGTTGAAGGGGACCTCAGCAAATGAGTCTAACTTCTTGATTCTGCAGCTAAGGGGAAGTTACCTAAGGCTTCAATGTTGAACCAAATGATGGCTGAAGTGGGGCTCCATCTCATGAATCCAGCTCACCCGGGTGATGGCCTGACAGGAACAATATAGGAAACCGTGTAATTCATTTCACTGATCTGGCCTCAGTTTCTCCATCAGTAAAACTGGAGTAACTTCTCATTTGCCTATCTTGCAGTAAAATCTTTAAACTGTTTTGAGTTGCTTGGAGTTGAATACTTTCCTCGTGTACCATATTTGTTGGAAAATAAGGATATTTAGCTTCAGGAGAGTTTATATTTTAAAAATTCAGGTTTAGTGCAGTACATAAAATTCAATCTTTTCATGTGTATAGTTTGATGAGTTTTGACAAATGTGTATAGTTTGTGAAGTGACCACCACAAATAAGACTGAATATTTCTACCATCCTAAAAAGTAAGAGAAGTGTTGTTTTTTTTTGACTACTATGAAATAATAATACTTTTGGTAGTACAATTGCAATCACTTGCATGCAGATTACCCATAGCAATACTTTTATTATTATTATTATTAATTTTACACCATAGTTATTCAACATTTATGTGCATAAAGACGTGATCACCATGATTGGTCTAGCAACCATCTGACACTGTACCACCCTATCACAATATTATTGATTATATTCCCTATGCTGTGTATTATGTCCCCAGGACTTATTGGTTTTATACCTGGAAATTTGGACCTCTTATTCCCCTTCACCTTTTCCCCCTTTTTAAAATTTGCAATTACAGTTTACATTCAATATTATTTTCTATTAATTTCAGGGGTACAGCATAGTGATTAGACATCCCCATGACTCTTCTGTAGCTACCAATTTGTACTTCTTAATCCCTTTGCCTTTTTCACCATGCCCCCAACCCCCTCCCATCTATCACCCCAACAAATGTAGTACCCATCTGACATCATACGTAGTTATTACAAGTTATTACAATGTTATTGGCTATATTCCTTACCCATAGCAATACTTTTTAAGGACAACACGTTTTTACCGTTTCTACCTCCTTCTTTCATTTCTAGTCTGTGTTTATTCAGGGAAGGCCAACTAATTTTTTTTTTCTAGGTATAATTGACATAATATCTATTATAGTAGTTTCAGGTG
>NW_017731774.1:1493929-1494900 GCF_001890085.2 Hipposideros armiger | reverse complement strand
TTTTAGAATAAACTTTTATCATTGGTCAATAGCAGTATTTGGTTTTCTTAAACTGCTTTTTTTCCCAAGCTGCTTGAATGAGAGACCATGCTTTTCAGTTTCATTCTAGTTTTTAGTTTAATATTCCATTAATTATATCCAATATTTATTATTGTGTGTTTATTCATTCAAAGAACATTTCCTGAGCACCTTGTATGTGCAAGATGCCATACCGAGAGTTTTTGAAAATAAAAAGATGGATTAGACAATAATTGAACTTGAAGAAACTTCTGGTATAATTGGAAAGCTTAAAAATGAGCACAGACCAGTTGGAAAGGTAGTGTAGATCTGAATGCCGAGTTGAGTGAGGGTTTCTGTACGCAGTCTGCATCCTCAGGATGAATGTATAGAGGATGGACTTCCTCAGATGTAGGTGATACTGATCTCCTTAAAGAGAGAGGATTCTGGCGGTGGAGTTAGGTGTATTCTTATTGGAGAGAAGGAATGCAGAGACCAGCTAGGAGGCTCCTGATGTTGCGTAAGGAGTTGAAGTTGGGTTATGGCCGCAGAGTTGGGGAGGAAATGCGTAAATAAGAGATGTTTTGGAGTATGAATCATTAGAACTTAATTAAGTGGCTGGGGATAGGGGATGAGGAGTGTTTCCGGTGTTACCAAAGGTTTAAAATATTTAATTTGAATTCATTTTTTTTTAGTAGGTATTACCTTCACATGGGTCATAGTCCAAAAGGGTATGGCGGGAACTAGTTTCCTCTTACCTCTGTCCCATTACCTCACTCCCCAAAGATAGTACCAATGTTGTCCGTTTCTTATGTATGCTTCCAGTGATGTTTAATGCTTTTATAAGCAGATATGTGAGTGTGCATACTTTCTCCCCATCTTTTTATTCTGCCCAGTAGCAATATTTTTCATTTAACAGTATTGTTTAGTATAATTCCAGAGCAGTAGATAAAAGGCCCCTTCATTCTTTTGTT
>NW_017731774.1:1489319-1491414 GCF_001890085.2 Hipposideros armiger | reverse complement strand
CATATAACTTGCACATTTCTTGTTAAGTTTATTGCTGGATGTTTTACTTTTTATTTTGTAGCCTTTCTGAGTGAAGTCTTCTATTATATTTTATAATTAGTTATTTTTTGTCTCTATTAAGGCTACTTATTTTCTATGTTAATTTTGTTTCGGTAAACTTTTTTTCCTGAATAATGATATTGACTGGAATCTCTAGATCCACGTTAAAAAAAATATTGGTGGTAGATTACATTCTTTTTTTGTTCCTGCCTAGAATTTCTTGTTAAGCATAGAGCTTTCATGTTGAGATATTTTATTATGTTGGAAAAGTATTCATCTCCATCTTTATCTTTTTTTTTTCCTTCCAAGAATGGATGTTGAGTGATATCAGATGTCTTTTCAGTGCATATGGCAATGATATATGACCTATCATTTAGAAGATTTTGTTTTTAATCCTAGCTGGATGTGAGGGAAGGAAATGAAATCATTCAGGGTTGAATATCTCTGCGATGCTATTGTACAACTCTTCTCTTTTATCAAATACTATCAATATTTAATAAACACAGACATGATAATAGATTGATTTCGGATAGTGGTTTTTATATTTCCATCTTCTATCAACACCTTTTGGTAGCTTCAAGTTAAACTTCTAGTCTAGATGAAATTAAATGGTGGAAATGTGCATTCTTAGTTTTGTAAGTCTGACATAGATGCTGGGACCTGTGTTATCTGAATCAAAGTAGAACAATATTGGGGGTGGGGGTAGGGAGGGATAGCTCACACAGTAATTATTGCCTGGGAGCATGCAGATAAACTTTTAAAAGTCACCTTGATGTATGAGTCATTCCTGAGACTCTCGATGAGTGGGTGTTTTTTCCCAGACAGGTTAAGATAGATGCCAAATGGACAGGATGCTTTGGTTATGTGTTGCCTGTTTTGAAAAAAAANCTGTAATTTGTTCATCATTCTATCCATGTCCCTTTAGTTTGGTTCCAGTCTTTTGTTGTTATAAAGAATACACATTGCAATGCTGTACATACATCATTTCTTGCATCTGTAACTATTTCTGTGGAGTAAGTGTGAAGAATGGAAATAACTGAGTGAGAGGGTAGGTACGTTTTTTTATTCTGATATATGTTGCTTAATTGCCCAGCAAAAAGATTGCATCCTTCCATCAGCAAAATATGAGAGTGTATATGGTATGTTGTCAAGCTTTTGGATTTTTCACAATCTGAGATTTGAAAATAGTTTCTCAGTTCAGTTTTAATCTGTGTTAATCTTATTGTGAATGAAGTTGAGCATTTTTTCATTCATAGAAGAGCCACTGATATTTCCTTACGTGTGAACTATCGTTTATATAACTTGACCATGTTCTCCATTAGTTTATTGGCCTTTTCTTAGTAGGAACTTTATATATATTAGGGAAATTAGTTCTGTGTCTGTGATAGGAGTTGCAAATATTTTTCACATTTTGTGGTTTGTGTTTGACTTTACTTCTGGTGGTTTTATATCATGGAGAAATTTTAACTTCTGTGTAATGGTATTTGTTGACTCTTTATGCCACAGTTAGGAAAACCCCTCTCCACTTCAGGTTTATTAGAATAAACTATGTGAGATATCTGTGGTACTTTCATGTTTAAAAGTTTGATTCACTTAGAGTATATGTATATATAGAGATTGGGATCTGGCTTTATTTTTTTCAGATGGCTCTCTAGTTGTCCCTACATCATTTATTGAATCAACCATGGTTTCCTCATTAATTTGAGCTGCCACTTCTATGATATTCTAAATTCTCGCATGCATTTGGATCTATCTCTGGACTTTCTTATCTTCACTGATCAGTCTCACTGCTCATGTACCAATTATACACTGTTTTAATTACTGTAGCTTTATAATATATTTGTTGGAATATTTGATAGAGCCATTCTCTCTTCATTACCTTTATTTTCAGAATTTTCTTGGCTATTCTTTCCTGTTGGTTTGCCCATTTGACTTTTAGAATGTCCTCATTCAATGCCACCCCTCAAAGGAAAAAAGATTTCAAAGTACTTTTATTTAAATTATATTCAATTTATAGATTAGCTTAGGGATAATTAACATCTTGATGGTGTGAAAC
>NW_017731774.1:1484315-1485319 GCF_001890085.2 Hipposideros armiger | reverse complement strand
GTTATGGTTGGATATATCCGAATGAATATTTCCATCCACTGACTGCAGATGGAAACTTCCAGAAAGGAAGTTTAGGAAAGCAGATGTACATTTTTCTATATTTTTGTGCTTTTCAAGAATGAGTAACAATAGGAAATGTTTATACATAAAACAATGTCATTTATATACAAAGCAGCTCAAATTGTTATTAAATGCATAAAATAGTCAAAATATCAACTTTTTATTTTTTGTGGATTTCTGACACATTTTGAAAAAAGCCTTGAAATCAATTAACGCAGTGAGAGTTTTAAAGAAGATTTGCTCTGTTACTGAAATTTGAATGGATGTCTACTATTTTAATTAGAGAGAAAGAGAGACGGAATTATCTAATTCAGTAGTTGGCAAAATACAACTACTCTGGGTAAAATCTAGCCTGCTGCTTGTCTTTGTAAATAAAGTTTTATTAGAACATAGCCACAGTCATTTACTATTGTCTATGGCTACTTTATTGCTATAAAGGCCGAATTGAATATTTGTGACAGAGACTGTATAGCCTGCAATGCCAAAAATGACTTTAGAGAAAAATTTTCTCTAAAATTGGTCCAACTGAATTCTATAAAATTCTCATAAAATCACTAAGTCACTCAGGTATTTTTAACATCTTCACTCTGGTTAAGATAGTTTTACAAATAGACTAAATTACGCTGTTTTCAGTACATGCATTTGTTCCAAGTGGGGCTTGTGTTTTCAATCTTAAAGTAGAAATTATATTATCCAGTGTTTACCAGAGAGAGGCATAAAGTTCTAGAACTTGGCTTTTTTGTCTAATTCCTGTCTAACAGGAAGTCTTGAATCTACTCACTGAATCTGTGACTGAGCCCACAGGAGATGCTACCAGGGCTCAGATAGGCGGTGTAGGCTCGCTCCCCTACCCCCACCCCTCTATTCTGGGTGCTTGCCACATTGCTGCCCTGTCAGCCGTGTAGCGTCTGGCAACTTTTCTTTGCAATTTCAAGGTTTTTTTT
>NW_017731774.1:1479447-1480849 GCF_001890085.2 Hipposideros armiger | reverse complement strand
AGTATGAGCAAAGGCCCTGAGTTAGGGGATGCAATCATTTTCAGGAGTTATAGGATGTGTGACCTAGGGTGTGACTGGGCTGTGATTGGTAGGCAGGTGGCATCCAGGCTATGAGAGTCTCATGCTGTGGAGTTTGACTTTGTTCTGCATATCAGAAGGCACAAACAGGCCTTGGATGGGCCATTTGTGGCCTGCCTGTGTGGTTCGTTTTGCTTGCACAAAGGTTTTTCAGTCATTAGTTGTCATGGTTTAAAAATCAAATGCTTTCACTTAAAAATGTGGATATATAAAAATGTTCAAAACTGTTCAAAAATTTCTGGATGAATTAGATAATCTAGCCGCAGTGGGCAGGCATTCCACAAGGCATTATGATGTGGGGTATAGGTACCCCTTTTGCCATGATCTTGTCCAGTCTGCACCACCCGCTGACTTTGCCTCCCTTGTCCTTATGGGTTTGGCCATCCAGCTGGAGGCTGTGGGACCAGTGACTTGCTTACTTCCATTTGGTTCCTATTTAGTCAGCAGGGGTGCTAATGATGACCACCTTATCATCTCATTAACCCCTTTCCTTTCTGGGGTGATTTTCTATTCCAAATGCTTTAGGTGAAAAACAGCTGCAGCATATGTCTTCTGAGAGGGCTTATTTAATTTTCCAGGAGATGTGTCTTGCTGTGTTTTAACTATGTCAGTATTACTATGTTTTAAAAACTCAAAAGGAAAGTTTAAAATAATAACATAATGGCTGAGTGAATTGTCAGTGTATTTTTTTGTTTTTAAATTTTATTGGGGAACAGTGTGTTTTTCCAGAACCCATCGGCTCCAAATCAAGTAGTTGTTTCAGTCTAGTTGTGGAGGGTGCAACTCAGTGACCCATGTGGGGATCGAACCGGCAACCTTGGTGTTATGAGCATTGCACTCTAACCAACTGAGCTAACCGGCCACCCCCATCAGTGTGTGTTTTTTTTTTGTTTGTTTTGTTTTTTTTAGCTGAGCCATCCTGCTACCTGATGGCAGCTCAACGGCTGCTCAGCTCGGGCCGGGCATCGAACCGCTGTTGCTCAGAGCTCAAACTCTTGAGCGAGCTCTTAACAAACTGAGCCACTCGGCCAGCCCCCCCATCAGTGTGTTTTTAATAACTGAGGATTGTATGCTTGGAAAGGAACATTCAGCTAGTCATTCTTCTCAATTATTATTCAGTTTATTAAAATTAGAAACTTTAATGTCTAGTACTTCTTAAGCTTTAAGCTCAACTTGTAGGTATTATTTTATTTATAAACTGATAATTTTTATATTAAAAATGGTTCCACTTACTTATTAACATTCACTTGACTTTTTAAAAACAAATTTAACAAATCAAAGTTCTTAACGCTATTAGCACCATTTAAAAGTTTAATCAGAATAT
>NW_017731774.1:1471788-1474422 GCF_001890085.2 Hipposideros armiger | reverse complement strand
TGCATTTCTGTAGCATTTAAGTATATTCACAATGTTTTGCAACTAAACTTACCATTTTTAATCAATGTCTGTATGCATAGAGGATTTAGAGAAATTCCCAATGGGGCCTGACTCTCCAGCAACTGATCTGTATTAATAAATTGAGACTGTTATTTATAAGCAAGACCTGCCAACCAAAGTCAACTATTTCCATAACATAGCTATAGTTATAAAAGAAGAATGATTAACATTTGCATGTTCCTCTCTTGAGGCTACTTTGTGACCCAAACAAGGCAAAAGAAAGTTGTAGTGGGAATGGTGGAAGTATTACCCCAAGCCTAGTAGTGTTGGCCATTCCCACGAGGGTGTATGAAGATTTCACCATAAGACCTACAATCATTGACCTGGGAAAAGTGATAAAAGGCTCAGAACACTTCCCCTATCAATTGGAATGGTAGCTTCAAGATTATCTGCCAAACCCAGTTTTTGGGGCACAGCCATGTCTATTTGTTTACTGTTATCTATAGGTACTTACATGTTACATCAGCAGAGCTGAGTAGTTATGGAAGAGGCTGTATGGCCCCCTGAGCTTAAAATAATTACTCTCTGGCCTTTTCCAGAAAAAGCTTACCAACTCCTGTTCTAGGGCTTTTGCCATAGGCCCTGAGTGTCCCGAGCTGCGTGTGTCTTTACAATTCCATCTCAGACCATGGCAGAAACAGAATGGGCCCTGAGTTCCCTGTAGGTGCTGCATTTAATACAAACCCTGCTTTGGCATGCTGAAAGCCTGTGCCACTGTGGTGAAGAGAATCAAAGGAACAGCCCAGGTGTGGNGGCACCTGAGAAGTAATTAATCATGGATTTATAGAGCTTTTATGGCAGGGGGAAAAGGTGACTGTGAAAGTGTCCACTTCAGTCATTAAGAGTATTGAGTGGGACAAAAATTTACATTTTTATTGCACTGATTAACATACTCGGTGATGAGCTGTGGACTGTGGAAAATGATCATTTTTGGGGTGGTAGTAAAGGACTGTGAGTCAATTTAGGGGGAGGTTTGGTACTTAAAGCATCATAATGCACCTTTTGTTACACTTATCTGTTTTTAGAGCCAGGGGCAGGGCAGGCTGCTCACTCTATAATCTACCAAGTCCTCCCAATCAGGAAGACAAACCTAAAAGGAACATATATTATGGTTGCTTTAGAATTGAGGAAATATGTGGGCAGGAAGCTGTATGAAAAATGCACATTGGTTTTCACATTGACTGATTTTGAAATGTTCTAGAATATAAGCCCTCTGAGTTGAACCCAGTATTAGTGGACCTGAATTTGAATAGTGCTTATGAGAGTAGATAAATACTTGTGCATTAATTATGGATATGCTGGAGACAGTGCTGGTCCGTGCTGAGATTTTCCTCCCAGCTTTATTGAGATATACTTGACATATAACATAGTGTAAGTTTAAAGTGTAAAACAGGATGACTTGATACATGTATATATTGAAAAATGATCACAATAAGACTAATGCAACCATCACTTCCCATACTTTTTTTTGGGGGGCGGGGGTGAGAACAGTTAAGATTTACTCTCTTTGCAACTTTTAAGTATATAATACTGTATTATGTATGGTCACCATGCTGTACAGTAGAGCCCCAGAATTTATTCATCTTGTAACTCAAAATTTGTATTTTTTGATCAATATCCCCCCATTTATCCCACCCCTAGACCCTGGCAACCACCATCCCACTGTCTTTTTCTATGAGTTTGGCCTTTTTTAGATTCTACATATGAGATCATACAGACTTGTCTTTCTCTGTTTGACTTATTTCACTTAGCATAATGCCCTCAAGGCCCATCCATGATTAGGAATTTTGCATGGTTGGTCATGAGAGAATTTGAGGACAGAAGTTGGGAGGGGAGAGAGAGGAGTTAGAATTATTGCAGAGCAGGGCCAAACTTATTCAGGATATATATACTATATCATGTATGTATATGTATATAGTATATACTGGGGATGCCAAAAAAATGTATACAGGTGGACACTTTGGTCAACGTTGCTCAAGCAGTAGTTCATTGTATCAGAAGTGTCTGGACGCTGATGGTAACTGCTTCGAGCACCTCTTCTAATTGCAGAAGTCAAACGTGACTTGTATTCATCTCTTGTTATCGGTATATATTGAGTATTACAATTTTAATACAGTTTTCCTTTCTTAAAATGTGTATACATTTTTTGGCACCCTCTATATATAATATATACATTTTATAAAATCTATATCTATATCTATATATAATTTTTTTCCTGTTACTATTCAACAACTATTCAACAAAATGCTGTGTTCAGAGGATTGTGCTGTATGCAGCTGTGGATACAGTAGAAAACACAACTGATGCATTCCTGAACACAGGGGGCTTACATTCTAGTGCAGCACTGTCGGTAGAATGCACTGATGGAAATGATCCATAGGTGTAATAGGTGTACTGTCCAGTACAGTAACCAGCAGCCACAAGTGACAATTGAGCATTAAAGTGTGGTTAGCATGACTGACAAATTGAATTTTTAACTGCATTTAATTTTAATAAATATGAGCTTAAATAGCCACATGGGGCTAATGACTGCTTAGATCGCATAGTTGCATTGGGTCAAGTGGCTCCTAATAA
>NW_017731774.1:1466370-1467203 GCF_001890085.2 Hipposideros armiger | reverse complement strand
GTAGTCTATCAGGGAATTGATCGTCACAATCTAGAGACTCTCAGAATGTTTAGAGGCAAGCA
Organism: Hipposideros armiger; assembly: GCF_001890085.2. NCBI lineage: Eukaryota > Metazoa > Chordata > Mammalia > Chiroptera > Hipposideridae > Hipposideros > Hipposideros armiger. The sequence goes on along the minus strand of NW_017731774.1, from coordinate 1,467,141 downwards.
GACATTCTAAGTAATAGGAAACTAAAGTCAAGGCCGGTTTTTTTCTGTGTAGTCCTTTCTTTAACCCCAACCTCACCAGTGAGCTACAGCTGATGCAACTAGACCATTTACACAGCTAATACATCTGGGGCCATTGTCCCAGGCTGGATACCCTGCCTCTAAATCAACTGATAGAGAAACAAGTTACCAGGCTGCAGGTGGAAGAGAAGGGGGTGGCTCTTTCAGTGGTGCTGGGGAAATTAGAAGGTAAAGCTTTCTATGTGACCTCTCTGTATATGTTATAAATGATCTGTCGACATAAATCTCTGCCTGGACTGGTGCAGTAAGCTGTTAACGGACCTCCCCGCTTCTCCTTCCACCCACTTGAGCATCCTTCTAGAGTGATCCTCTAATGTCAGAGCCCTCCGGAAACCTCCCCTCATCTCTGGAATAAAATCTGAGGTCCTTACCACGGTCTGCAAGGCCCTGTGTGATCTGGCTTCTGGCTACCTCACAAGGTCATCTCACATCACTTGCCCCCTTGCTCACCTGGCTCCTGTCACACTGGCCTTTCTGCTGCTGTTTTTCAGGGCAACAAGCCTGCTCCCACCTCCACTTTTGTAGTTACTGCCCAGACACAGTTAATTCCTTCGGCTGTCACACCTCACCCTCTTCTTTCTACTCTCTGCTCAAAGCGCCCTTACGGACAGGCTGTCCCTGACCAGGTGAAGGTAGCACTCTCCAAATGGCAGCCTTTTTTTCACTTTCCAACACTGTCCTCGGTTTTATTTT
>NW_017731774.1:1458452-1462300 GCF_001890085.2 Hipposideros armiger | reverse complement strand
TGTGAATTCCCTTTGCTAGGGCCTTTTGTATTCAGAGTGTCTTTGGAATAGAGAAGGGATCCAGGAGGAAAGGCATGGAACTGGAAATGTCAGGAAACTGCGCAAACTAATGACTCCTTCATCTTTCTAAGTGTTCTCCGCTTTCTGTGTTTTTTTTTTAAGCTGGTTGTTCTCCCACACTGCCCCATGTGGAACCTGAGACTTCTTAGAGGGGTGCTCAAGGGCATTGGTGACTAACTTGGGATGCTGCATTAGAACTGGGAAGGAGTAACCTCTTAGTGCTATTCACCTGCCAGGCACATCTTTAAAGTGCTTTATGTACGTAAGGCTCATTTAAGCCTTAGCACAGCTCTGTGAGGTGGGGTCTTCTTAGCCCCATTTTACAGGTAGGAAACAGAGGCGCTGAGAGGTTAGGTGACTTGCCCAAGGCGATAACAGTATTATAACTACTTATCAAATGTCTTTTTTCTGTGTGTGCCAGGCACTTGTGCTTGGCACGGAGGAGCCAGAAATAAAGAAACCTGATGTGGTTCCTGCCTTCAGGGAGTGTACAGTCTAATGAGTGTGGTTTAACCAATAATTCCACAAATAATTACAAAGATTGATGACTGGTGAGAGACAAGACAATATGCTGTGAAGTAGAGTGACAGGACCTGGTATAGACTGGTGGGAAAGAGAAGGCTTTGCTAAAGAGCAGACACTTTTAAGCAGAGATCTGAAAGGACAAGTAAGATAGTTCTTACTTGTAGATCAGACCAAGAGTAGGGAACAGGTTTCCAGGTAGTGGGAACGGCATGAGTGAGAGCTCTGAGGCAGAGAAGATGTGGAAACGGGAAGATGGTTCATGTGGTAGGAGCAGAGGGGATAAGGAGGAGGTTGGCTGAGGAGACTGGAGAGGCGAACTGGACAGCATCATGAAAGATATTTAGGCCCATTAAGGGTTCTGAATTTTATATTGAATGAAATGGGAAGCCATTTAAGGACATTAGTCAGGAGTGCATGGTCCTCTTATTTACAATTNCAAACTGAAGTGGCCAACAATCTACAGAACAGACTAAAGAGACGGCCTTCCCACTTTTGGACATTTCCCTCTGTGAGTACACCATCTTCAGTGCCGCTTGTGGAATCTAAAACGGCTTAGGGGGGCACTCCCCAATGTCATATTGCCCCTGTGGGAGAGTAGATTCATAAGGTCGAAGAGTGGCAAATGGTGCTCAACATTTCAGGCTAGACCTTTCCCGCCTGTGGAGAACACACATCTCATTCTTCTTTCCCGTTTCCCATCTTTGAGGTGATAAGAAGAGCCAGGGAAGTGACTCAAGTGAGAGTTTCTGGGCGGGGAATGTTTGACTATCTTGCTAAGAAGGCTTGGATATTGTTTCTAGAGATGGTGTAATGGAGATTTCAAACCAGGTTTGGAAAAGATCATAGCCAATGTTTGCAGTTCAGTTGATAGTTATTAAATCTCCATCCTCCTCTCTTACCCTGTTGATTGAGATGAGTGTCATCAGGTCCCCTGGCGTGGTGCTCTGGGTGGAGCCAACGCTCTTTGACACCTTGATAAGTCTGTGGTCATCATGTGATTTGAGGAACAGGAAGTCACAACTCATGTGTATCTAGTACTCGATTACAAACACATGCCCCTGAAAAAATAAGCTGTCTGTGTAGGCAAGATGAGGATTTTTTAAAACAGGTAATTGGTAAATATTTCCTTAATTTATGTTATTTGACAGATAATTACATATATATTGTGCTTGCTGTGTGCCAGTCACGTTTCAAAGCATTTTACAAATAAGAACTTATTTAATCCTTATTAAAGTCCAGCAAGATAGACACTTTTATTACTTGATTCCTTTGTTGCTTATACATTTGTTTTGTGTTCAGGTGACAGCTATAGATATGTTTGTAGCTGCCTCTAGTTCAAGAAAAATTCTTTGGGAAGAAACCTCAAAACTGAGATTTCTGTCCATTAACTGACACATCCTCCTCTTCTCTGGAAAATTGAGGACGTTCCACCTTTATTTAAGCTCAGTGGCAAAACACCAGCTGTTTCAGGAGGTGCAGGTCTTGACAAAGTCAGAGCAGTTTGGAAATGATTTTGATTGAGTTTCCCTGAGCCTGTGGAGAGTGAGAGTGTGTGGAAATTTCAGCCCAGCCTGTCCTCCGTTTGGGATTATGTGTTCCCCAGAGAGCGAACATGCACCCACAGACACCCAGGAGGAACCGGATAACCTCAAGGCAGTTTTGTTTTTGGACGTGGTGCTGTCGTCCTGGTGGGTCTTGTTGCATGGAGGTGTTGGACCATGTGTTAGAGGAACAGTTGAGATTTTAATCTTGTTTTTGGTGGCATTTTTGGCATGTTTACCCCGTCAGGTGAGTTTAATTACGTGCCAGATAGAGCCAGCAAGCAGATCTCATTTTGGAATCGTGTGTATCTTTCTAGGGCTCTTTGTGGCAGCCTGACCTGAGTGTCCATATATCATTTTTGTTTAATTCTTGCAGTTAGTGCATGGCACTACTTGTCGGGTGTGCTCCGTCTTTCCCCCCCAGGTCTGAGATCCACTGACTGGGTGGCTGTTATGTTCCTGCAAAGTGTGTTAGTTTCCTGCCAGTCTGGAAAGCTTGGAATCCCATGCTGGAAGAGAACCAAGTAATTAAAGCTGAAGCTGAGTGAGGGCAGGTGGATTAAAGAGGGTGCAGAGGGACCAGGGAGAGTAAGTGAGCCAGCACCCACAGAGGTGGGAGAGGCAGGATATGTGATCTCCCTGGGGTGAAGCCATCAGCCCTATGGCGAAACCCTGTGNTGTGGCAGTCACGGCACACTCGTGTGATCCGAAATGGCTGGGTGCCAGAGTGGCTCCGCTGAGTCAGTGAGTCACTGCAGAAATGTTCATTTGTTAACTTTTTTTGCTAATGAAATAATTTGCTGAGAGGAGGAATTCAGTGAGAACTTTCCACTTTCCCTCTTCTTCTTCTTTTAACCTTGAGCCACACCAGTGATAGCTTTTATGAGCCCTGAGAATGATAGAGTTAATGGAGTCTTTTTTTATTTTCCATTATGCTAGTTCTCTTTCCCACTGACTAATCTCCAGATGCCTTAAAAACAGCCTCACAAAACACAATGCAGAAGACCAGAAATCAAATCAAGTTGGTCTGCTGGCTGAATGCCAATATCTTTCTTCTGGTAGAGAGCACTCTTTAGAAACTATAGGTCTTGGTGATAAGATGATTTATCGCTTCAGTAGTTCCAACAGACAGGAGAGTGGCTATAGAAATGTAGCTTTGAGAGACCACCAGAGGGCCAAGGCCTGCCTTCTGAAAAGATCATGTAAGCGCTCAAGTTACTTTTATTTGTTAACCTCTAGGTAGGTTTCTGATAGCTCAGGCTATAGAAAGGAAAAGGAATTAATACAGTCATCAAGAATCCTGCTGAATGCTAGCTTTGTTTTTAACACTTGGTTCTTTTAAGATACCTCTTTCTAAGCCACATGATATATTCTTCAAGTGACCCAAAGTCAACGTCTTTGCATGGCCCTTGACTGGCTCACTTTCTGACGGATGTTATTGAAGTGATTTCAGGGTTTCCTGTTAGTTACTAATCACCAGTTAAGTGAAAGCCAAATCAAACCATGCTACTTGCAGCGCCCCAGGGGAGCTGCTCATCTCCTCTTTCCATCTCTTTGCCCCAAAGTTCTGCCATCATCTATAGGAGATCAATAACCTCCAGGTACTTACAAAATATCCTGGCCTATGGAAATGGTGTAGTCTATCAGGGAATTGATCGTCACAATCTAGAGACTCTCAGAATGTTTAGAGGCAAGCAGACATTCTAAGTAATAGGAAACTAA